>NW_009928311.1:0-29482 GCF_000696875.1 Nestor notabilis | reverse complement strand
GAGGGGGTGCAAGGGAGCCATGCTGAAGGGCCATGCTAACCCAGCTACACCGCTCAATGGCCCTTGCCAGCATCTCCACCCAGCTCTGTTGTGTCCCAAGGGCCTATCCACAGCCAGCTCCGGTCTCCGGCTCTGCCCGGTGCCAGACCAGACAGGCAGGCCAGCTAGTGTTTTGTGCTCTCTGCTGGGTTTTGGCTCTCAAGGGGATGGTGGCTTTAAATCAGTAATACTCTTCGCACTGCATTTTGCTCCAAGAGACAGGGTTGGCTGTAAAAGAGATTGGCAGTTTGGCTGCACTGGGGGTTATACCCTACAATCCTTGATGCCTGGGAGCCCTCGGGTCTGCTTTCCTCCACCCCAGTAGCTTCCCACTTCTGATTTTCTTCCTATTTCAGCATTTGTTAGCCAAAGGTGCAGCTCACCCAACACGCTGCTGATGCTTTCAAAGCACTGTGTGTTATCCAGCAGAGATTAGACGTTAAAAAATGAGTGGTTTGAACTGAGACCCACAGCAAGATTTATGAATCTGTCTGACTGCAATTTAATAGCAGTAGCTGCTGCAGACATACCCTGCTGTCGTGGGGCCCTGCTTACCCTCACTTTTAGCAGTCTTCCTCCCCCCTGCTTTCCACAGAAGGAAAACCAGCTGGCTTTAGCTTGAGCTCTCCTCCTCCCTCAGCTGCCTTCACTTGTTCTGGTTACACAAAGTAACACCATGTCAGCAGTCATCTCTGGCTCCCATGGCAAAGTCTGAGTTAAATTAGAGATGTTGCAAGCCGTGGATGGTCTTAAGTGTTGATCTTGAAAGGGGACTTGTCTGTGAAAGGGTGTAACTCATGCTGTTTTGCCAGGGAGAGGGTGTATTAATGGAATAAAACACCCATGCCCAGCTGGCAGAACAGGATATAAGGCTGGGGCAGGAGGATGCAAGATGAAAGATAGCAACGTTGCTTCATCCAGCATCGTCTTTCCTATTCCTGGCTACTTTCTTTCCCCATCCTTTCACCAGAAGGGTAAAGCAGGACGAGCTGGGATGTAGGTGTGCCCTGAACAAGGCAGCACAACTGCGCAGCCTCTTTCCTCTGGTGGGACAAGGTGGCATCAGCAAAACACGTCTGGGGGGCACAAAGGACACTGCTATTTTCTTTCCCACTTCTGAGAGTCGCTGACTTCAAAATGTCAGATCTGTGGCAAATAACCAAACGTCACCCCAGGCCCACGATCTACTCTTACGCGGGCTCTGTCCAGCAACAAATACACTCACAGAGCAGCCTTATTGGTTTATTTTGCCCAACATTGGGGCAACTGAGTCCTCATCCATGTTATTCTCATCCCCTGAACGATAAGGGAATATAGATGGCCATTTCCATGGATCCTCCATGTAGCAGGAGCCTCACAGACCCATAGTATCCTGTTACCACATTGCTTTGCTGACACTCCCTCATGCATAATCTGCCTGTGATTACTTGCTAGAGGCGAGAAGCAGAGGCCACTCCTCTCCTATGCTCCTTAAATAGTTAAATGCATTGGTCAGCTGGGAGCAAGCCTGACAGCTGAAAGAGGTGCTGCTCCCAGGACAGAGCCAGGTCTGAATGTAGGTAAGTTGTTTGATAGGTATGACCTTTCATAGCTGTTGTTATGGTGCCTGGGGTGTCTGCAACTGCTTGATCATAGTGATAAGTAGGCACTGTTTTAAATTTTCATTTCAATTTTTCCATTATTTTGGATACATTTAGTGGATCTTTTTTTTTCCCCCTGAAGTGTTTTTCTCTGAAAATCAGCTGTTTAACACTTCAGATACTAGTCCTTTTTTAAAAAAATAGCTAGGTATTATACATGTAGCCCTGTGGGTGTTTTTCTATTTTAGCATGTATTTGTGTGTGCTAGGAGAAGTTTATGTACACGTATCTGTATGCATGGGTTTATGACTGTTTATGAGACAGATGATAGTGATGCGTAGTTGGTGTGTGTAGACATACTCTCGCACATACAGAGAAAATGGTCAAAATGGGAAAACAATCCTTAGGTTGAGGAAAAGCGTTGGAAAGAGGAGCTGGTAGAAAGGGGATGAGTCCCATCATGCTAAAAAAAGGCTGATTTATGACCTGTGCATCCCATAAGATGATGGGGAAAAAGTAGCAATACAGATATATTGAAGCCTGCGGGAATGCTGATGTGGTGTCCCAGTGTCTTTACAGCATTGTCTGCTTCTGGGTGAGTGTTGGGGTGTGAGTGTGCACATACACACAGACAGATGACGTACAGACTTATGTGTACAAACCCATCTGAAGCCTCTTTTGTTTCTCAGAGAGGCCTGGTGTAGCACAACAGCAGCCACTAATCCTTCCCCTAGTTACTGCTAAAAGTAGATCCTACTCTAGACTACTTCTTTCTCATTTTGTGGTGGATACTCAGGTTCTGTCTTTCCATGGTGCTGCACAACCTGCCCGTTAAAAATGCCCGATGTGCTGTGTGCCTGGCCTAAGGAGAATTAGGCAGCCATTTAAGTTAATGGATGATTCCCCGGCCTTTTGGCTCGTTATGTCATTTGCCTCAAGCCTCTCATTATTGTTTTCTGGAGATTGGTCCCTGCCATGTTGGTTTTCTGTTGGTTTATTTTGTGTGGGAGGGAAAAACTGTTAAAAAAGCACAAATGCATATTCTCCCCCCAAAATGTTTTCTGTACTGACAGGATGTTCGTGCAGTGAAGTGGCACATGGCTCAGTGATACCCACACTGGCAGGTATTTTAAGAGCCAGCTCAACATTTAACCAGTTTCACTGTTCTAGAGCAGAAAATACAATCTTCCTTAGAAAGCAGTGTCTGAGGAACTGCGTGTCAAAACACCGTGCTTTTATATTCAATTTAAAACCCCAACAATTTGTACATGTAGATCCAGTGGTGGCAGGAGTCAGGCAGCCCATGCTGGAAGACTCCAAATGACAGCATGGAGACGTGGCTTCCTACTGGATATCATCTTCCTGAACATTAGAGGGACAGTCCATCTTGTCACTGTCCTGTCTCCAGGGCTCTGCAGAAGAGCTCGGGGTGACCCATAAACCAACACAATGAGTGCAGAGGAAGCCTCTCAACAAAATGCAGGCAGTGGCAGGCACTGCGAGTAATATTCCTGGATAAGAGCATTTGAAGCTTAGCCTCACTTTTATAGGATAACAAATGAGTATAGTTGTGGCAAATGAGTACAGGGTAGTCTGGGGGTGCATAGAGGGTGGGTTGTTTGGGTTTTTTGGCAGTGGGATTGCAGGAAGTTAGGAAATTCATCTTTCAAGAAGAGTTCTGGTGTATCTCTGAACTTTGGTCCTCTGCAATGTGTGTAGCTCATCATGACATTAGCCAAAAAACCCAGGGCAGCCAGTTCAGCAGAACAGGCTGGAGAAGGCAGAGAAGGGAAATGTGGGTTTGGGGAGCAACAGAGAAAATCTTGTTATCAGAAAGTCAATTTACTTTCAGTTAATCTTTTTCAGAATAAAACTATTACCTGGTGTTCAGCCAAGGTATAAATCACTTTTTTTCACATTGTACCCTCTGAAAGGGGGTTACCAAGACATATTTCACTTCTGTAGAGTATTGTGCTTGTGGACTACTGCTGCAGCCAAAATAGATGTAGTCAGATTGGCCTTGGGCAGAGCAGAGAGGATATACGGGCAAGTTTACTTGTATCCGGCTTAGAATCTGTAAGGAATCTTGCCTTTCTATTTTTCTGTATAGACCAAAATATCCTGGTTAGCTGAAAGCCATGCTCTACCTGAACCATGTGGTCTCACACACCCACTGTTGCTGCAATTCATTTTATTCCCCCAGGTACATCTCCAGCTCCTGTGCTGCAGTTGTGAATCTCCACAGGCCTCTGTGAATGGGTCCCATGTAAGCTCTGCACTTAACTCATGCAGCCACCCATCGTGGTTATTTGGCTATTAATAGATTCCAGGCAGACCAGTCACAACCCAGCCATCAGGGTAAACACATTCATTAAAAGGTAATCACTGCAAGAAGGAGGAAACCTAACCAGGAATAGCCAACCTTAATCACCCAGGATGTTCAGGCAATTTCAGACACCCATTCAGCTCTTCAGCAGTCTGGTGATGGGCTTATCCCAGATGGACCGGAAAGGAAATGCCTGACTTCCCTGAGTCAGGAGTAGTGAACATCCCAGTGTCAGGCACAAGGAGGGAAGATAAAACACCTCCTGCCACCAGTGCCTACAAGCAGTATGAGAAAGGGAAGGAGGCTGCCTGCCAGGGATGCCAGCTGCATGGACCCGGGGTTCAGGTCACTATCTTTTTCAATGGTAACCCTCATTTTAATACTGCCAAACATCTCTGGAGTGACTGGCAGACAGAGCTGCTCTGAGGGAGATTTCTCTAGTCCCCATCAGAAATTCTTCAGAGCTTTTATTCTTATCTAGCTCTTTATATGGTTTCTTATATGAGATTTAAGGGAGTAGTCAAATCTTCAGGTACTATAAACTCCCAGAGCTCTTGTTGCAATACGTGGGGTTGCAGGCTCAATTTGCACAGACCTTTTGCAACATGACAGCTACACAGGTTAATCAGCACTGTCTGAAAAGCAAGGAAAAATGCAATGAGGAAAGTGAATGACTATAAATTAGCAAAAGTTGCACATCTGGGATTAAACTCTTGGCTTCTTTTTACAGCTGGACAGGACCTCACAGGTAGATTTACACAAAGCTTTTCTAAGATTGTCACATACTCCCCAAAGAAGGAAGTTTCAGAGAACAAAAGTTGTACATAGATTTATATCAAAATTGGAAAATGGTTGCTGCCAAAAGAAAAAGCTTATTTTTTAGATGTGGGATTGGGAGATGGAGTACAAAAATTTTTGTCTTGGGATTTTTCAGAATGGAAAGATTTCATGGTTTACTTAGAGGCAATGATGTGAGTTTTTCTTGTGCTAAAAACAACTTTGAAAAAAACCTCATTTAAAAAAAGAAGACAACCTCAAGAAACATAATTTGGCAGAAAATAATTTCTCTCTCAAGTTTTCTTCTCAGCAAGATAACAAACTTACATCAGTTTGGATTCATTTAGTTCCTTCTTTTTCAGCAGGTTTTACTGTGGATGATTTAGCTCCACTCAGGAGCCAGAGCTGTAACACCAGTTCTGTTCTCCTCTCGCCTTTGCGGTGTTACTGTTTGAATTATACTGGTACCTTGGAACGACTCATCCGGTTTCCATTGAGATAGTCACTGGAACTGGCAGCGTTATTACTGTGTCCTGATTTTGACGGTACATCACCAGCAAAACAAAGTCAGTCTCAGGGAGTAGTATGTGCCTGTGCATGTACACACATCTTTCATGCAGAAAGCTGTTTCTTCTCTGAATTCTTGTGCTAACTTGCCACTGACTTTCACTGTGGCTCTGCATGGAAGACAAGCAGCTAAAGGATATAGCCAACTGCAGTTAGCTACACAGCAGAGGAGAGGAAACAGCACACAGAACCTGAGCTAGAAGACACGAAAGGACAGGTGTGCATTAACCAGCTAAGTTGGTTCTTTTGTTTTGCCTAGCTCTTGCATCCAGAGTGGAAGCATAAGATGGCTCTCAGCAACCACACAAGCAGCAGTTCGGTCATGCCGAATTTACTCCACATGTTTGTGGAACAAAAGAAGACTCTTCGGTTCAATAATTTCAGCAACCCAGCCTTGGAGATGCAAGAGGAGTTAATGGCCTCATTCTATATCCTCATAATCATTGGTTTTTTTGGCTTTCTTCTCTTTGTCATGATGCTCAGCAATATTGTTTCCAGCAAGCCTGAAAACTACATGGACTATCTCTATTCTGGGAAGTTCAACCCTCAGAAAAGCCAGGTGGAGCTTCCAGGAAAGGACAGCAAAGACACTTTCATTATTATCAACAGTGCTGCCTTACTGGAACTGCGAAGGCAGGATGGCAAGAACAACCCCGGGTCTGAGGTGCCAAGCACAGGTGCAGCCCTGAAGAATGTATGAAAATGGCTTCTTTTTATTAACAGTCTGTTGTGCATATGGAGCCTAAATAGGGATATTTTTTATTCATGAAAGCAAGAAATGAGGAGCTGTGCCAGGACAGACGCCAACCGGTCTTGTGCAAGCTTCCCATGTGCAGCTGTGAAGGTACCCAAGTACAACCTGTGTTATTTCAGCCCCAGGCCATTGGAGAAAAGGCTGGAAATCAAGACTTTGCTGGCCAAGCTCTTCCATGGCTGTTTCTATCGTGTTTTTATGGCTTGCCTCTCAGGAGAGTGGAAGGCCTTCCTTTGCATGCTGCTGCTTCAAGCAGAGCCAGTACATTTCCAGCTGGGGCACTGTTGGTGTGTCTGTTTGATGTTCTTATTTATTCATTTGTTTATCTGGGGGGTTGGAGCTATGGTTTGCCCATGGGGTGCACGCTCTGCAAGCAGAAACAGCCGCTACAGCCTGTGTCCATCCTCACCACCACACCGGGAGGTGGAAGCAAGCTGACCCATGTCTAACCTTTATGGAAGGAAGGTTATTCCAAGGATCTGCAGGCAAAGACCAGACTTGAACTTGTTTGCTCGCTTGGCAGGCTCGGTCTGCAGAGGGTTTTTGACAGTGGTCGTGCATTTCTCAGCAGCTCTCTTCCTGCGTGCCAGCCCAAGACACTGAGGAGGGCCAAGGCATCCTGACTTCTCTCCGGATCCTCTCCCTGGGCCCACATGGACAGCACTGGAGCTGACAAACCACAGCCGTTGCCCTCAAAGTGGTGCCACCATTGTGTCAAATAACCCCCAACAAGTTCCTTCGATGTTTAGTGCTAACCCCCTCATCCTGAGATTCCACCGAGCCCTCAGCCCCTGCTTCTTCCTCAGGGGGTAGACAGTAAGCAGAGGGGTGCCATGATGGTTTTAGGTTGTCTTCCGTAGGCCAGACAGCCTCACAGACATAAGAAGTGGGGAAGCTGTCCACCACACCGCACACTCAGGGGGTGTCTGCTGTATGCCCTGTAGAGCCCTGGTGTACAGGGGTCCAGGGCAGGCAGCTGTGGAGAGGCAGACACTGGCAGCAGCCTTCAGCTTCTGATTCTTGGTCCACACATTCATTGGGAAGAGCTCTGGAGTCTGCAAATCAAAATGACTGGAAACTGGTGATGCAGGTACTCCAAGAACTTTAAGACATTTTGTTACAGGAGCAAAAATCCTATAAAATTGCATGTCCATGGGGTGGGTGTTGCTGGTTCCACTCAGCTTCCTTTATGTTGCTTTGTGTGTTTGCTTTTGCTACTGACAGGAAACACATCTTAACTGTTTTGCACCCTAGGAAACATTATTTCCTAACTTTACTTAAGCAGGTTTTTACTTTATCTGTAGCTTCATGTTTTGGTGCTGACATTTCTCTCTCTTTTTTTCCTTTTAATGTATCCTTTTCTGCCGTGATACAGTGTTATTATTATGGGGTTTTGCCACTGTTTGGGCCAAGCCAACTGCCTGGAAGTTATTTACTCCTTGTGGTCCATTTCCTTAAAGGGAGTTTCCAGAGCCCGATCTTGTAAGACATGTTCCAAGGCTGATACTTCCAGCTGATAGCCAAGATGAAATCCACACCACTCTCTTGGCTTTCCACACTTCTTTGAATTCCAGAGATTCGGCTTTCCAACACAGACATCTCCTTTTTTGGACAGGTGCATATTCCCCAGCCACTGTCTCCAGCAGAAGCCAATTAGGCAGTTGAGTTAGTTTTGGACCCCGTTGCCTTTGGCTTCATGACCATGTCTGGTTTAATAACTGCTTGGTTTGAGCCAGGATCTGCTATTTATGCTCACTGCTTTTAACTGCACTCAGTAGCCATGCTCCCACTGCTGCAGCTCAGCTATTCACACCTGGAAAATGAGAGGTGCTTTGGAAGCAGAAAAAACACATTTGCAGTTCCAGGTTTGTTCCTTCTACCCCTGTGGAAGTGTTCCAGAAGGTAGCAAGTGTCACCATCCATTTTGGAGAAGGTTCAATTTCTGCCCAGTGCCAGCACTGAGAGGAGGCTTTAGCATGACTTCCAGCAGTAGTGACGGTTTCTCCTGCCTATCAGTTCTCCAGTTTATCAATTTTTCCAATCATGCAACCGTGTCAAGAAACCTGTGGCTGTGATGCCACCAATAGGCTGATAAGGTCAACCTTGGCATAGTCGCTAATGCTGGAACACAAATTTCACCACTCCTCACAAGGTGTCATGCTGGTCCTTGCGGGAAACCACCAGCAGTTGTATTAGCTCTGTTCTGAGAAGTTTAGGGCTCTCACTTTAGGCATGGGCTTCATTTATTTTCTGAAGGTTTCACCTTTTTTCTGTTTCCATCCTGAGGCCACATTTGATTTTGGCAAGTGCTTCTCTTTTTGGTTCCATCAGGGATTAAGAGCTAAAATTACACGCTTTTGGAAAGTCTCATTTGACACCAGTAATACTACCCTGGCATGGGACTTTAGGTAGTGTTCAGGGCTTCATCAGACAAATAGGAGGGAAAATAGACTATTTAAATTGGATATGGTATTTGTTAGAAAAAGAATCCTAATTATTCTCACTCCATGTAAGACTGGAAGAGAACCAAATTCCCTGTAGAATAAAGTGTTGGTTGGGGGCGGGGGAGGGGGGGGAATCTAACTTACAAAACATTTTATTTGGATAAAAATAAAATGTTGAATTTCAAAGTTAGCAACTTAATTTTAGCTGCTGTATGCAATATAATACAGCAGTAAAATCATCCACTGTTTGCCTAACCTCATGCCTACTGTTCATGTGTATTTCATTATGTTCTGTATTTCATTATCTTTTTATTTGGCATTTTGAAATAAAGGATTTGTGATGATTTTTAGCTTATGTATAGAATGTGGTGACTGGCAACCTAACAACATAATTACTATTGAAATGGGTAATTGGTATGTAACTGATAATTTGTAGCCTAATTAATTGCTTCATTAATAGGGACTTTGTTCATGGGTAATTGGTAAATTTGTTATTTAGCTCAGTGGCACAATGGAATTTGGTGAAGCATCGAAAAAGTGCATTGAGGAGGGTGTGGTGTGTGTGTCACTGTTCAGCCCCAACTTTTGTACCCAGGCAGTGATGGAGGAGATGGCAGAAGGCTGGGGCCAGACCTCCCACCTCCTTCCCAGGGGGAGCAGGAGGCTGCTGAGGCTGGGCATCGCTGTGAAATGCTCCCTGTGCTACTGATCCCACCCTCCCATTTCCACAGGCACCTGGGGGAAAGTACTACCCATGGCCAGTGCCCTGTGCATGGGGCACTGGGGTGCAATGGCTGTGTGCACTGGGGTGGTGGAGGAAGACCAGTGGTCTCAGCACTGATGCCCAAACCACAGCCTTCAGGGCACTGCCTTACTGTCAGAGGCAGGGTGGCAGGGTGAGAGCAGGAGACTCCAGTTGAATGGTTGAAGGACAAGAGAGCAATCACAAGTGCCTTTTCCCAAATACACTCTGGCTAAGCCAGTGATTTTGCACTGTGCACCCTCGCTAGGCAATGCCAGAAGTCTAAAACTGCAAAAGGATGAAAGGTCCCTGACCCAAAGTGCTCACTGGCTATATAGACATGAGGTGGGAGGGAGAAGAGCCAGAAAGTAACTCAGGCATCTAAAGGTAGCACAGGATATAAAATACGTATTTTTGTCTCAGCCTAGTGCTTTATATCTGCTGCCCAAGTTCTTTAAAAGATGGTGAGATGCTGGGACCGTGAATAATTGTTTTTAAAGCAGGTTAAAGGGTGGATTTATGTCATATATGAATGGGACAAAGGAGAATCCATTTCTTAAATAGTTACTCTGGAAAAAAAACATGAAAGCAGTCCATCCCTGCCACGTCACTAGTATCAGCTGCATTATTATTGGTATTTCCATAATCAGTTAGGCTTAGACCAGTTCATGGGGGCTGAAGAAGCCAGGGCCAGCCAAAGACACAGGCACAGTGATGCCACCTGACAAAAGAGCATCACCATGTCCTTCCGGAGTAGAACCACAACACAGTGACACAGACCTTACCCGTGCCCAAGGCCTCACAAGTAGAAAAGCTGGTTTGCACCTCCCTTGCCAAGTTCCTTCATTGGCACACGAAAGCAGAGACAAGCCCTCAGCCTACACAGCCGGGTTCATCATTAAGCATTTGCCCAGGTGCTGCAAAACTACAAAAGCCTGGAGTGGCAGAGCAACAGTTCCCTATAGGGGGTCCAAACTGAGGAACACCAAGCCTGATTTTCCTGGGCAGCACCTGCATGTGTGGTTCAGTTCAGAAGAGGACTGTGCTTCTGACCACTTCTGCTGTGCTTCGGGTTGCCCCACGAAGTGTCTCCGAGCACGCAGATAAGCTGGGCCCTAGGAGCCTGTGGACAGCCTGCATGCGACAGCAGCACAGAGCTGCTGCTTGCCACTGGTGACAGGGGCATGTCTCAGAGGGACAAGCCAGACCGTGTTAGAGCTCTCCTTACGCAGCCATAGCCAGGAGGTCTCAGGGACAAGAGGGAGGAGAGGATGGCGAAGCCCTACCCCACTTTTGTAACTCCCCTGACATGTCTCCTAGTGGTGTCCATTCACATTCAGAAAGTAGCTAGAAAGCAAAAGTAACAAAAGCAACGTGTCCTTTTTGTGTCTGTCTCAAGGATGGCATGTTCCATGCATAATTAAGTAATTCCTCTCTGGAGAGGAGACAAGGAAATGACACCTTCTATTTAGGTAACAGAGAATATGATTTGTGGTTCCAGTGGGTGTCGCAGGAGGGGTGATTGTCACAGGCACCAAGAAGAATTAGGGAATAAGATTTCTTCACAGGTAGTTCTTTTGACACTTTATATCTAATTCCTGAACAGTGAGGTCCCTAAATCAGAATTCTGGGGGACCTCACTCAGGCCCTAATCAGGCCTCTAAAACGTGGACTTTTCAGAATTAACAAGCACCCAATAACTCCAGTAGGACTAATAATGTCAGGTTACCCTCCTGGTATACACCTATTAAGGACAAAAGCTAACAGTAAAAGAGAAAGGTGTATCACCTAATACAGATGAGTCAATATTATGTTGTATTGTCATATGAATATGTACTGCGTATTTTTCTTCATATGTGTACAGTCCAAATCTGCCATCGTTATGCATCTGGCTAACAAACCACATAGGCGTCCTTCTGGGGGTATACCCTTCTTCTTATAGCAAAGTTTTAGACTTCTCCACATGCTGCTGCTAACATAATGTGCCCCATCACTCATCTGCCTCAGCAAGGAGAGAGAGCATCCAGACACCTGAGTTAAACCTCACTGGCCATGTTCATCTTTAGACATTTTTTGACTTCACAGTTTCCCACTGTATTGGAGGGAAGGAAAACTGTTCCAGAGGCAATGATGCGGACTGTGGGGTATCTCGATTTCAGAGGTGGGCAAGCAAATGCATGCCGTCAACAGAGACTGACACATCTGTGCTGCTCAGCCCCATCTGCAGGCTGACAACGCTGCCGGCTTTCACTCCCAGCCTTGTAGGTATCGCTAAGCGTAAGCAATTCAGCAGTCTTGTACTGACAAGCCTGCTCCTGCAGTAAAATTCTGCAATGTGCATCTGCAGGGAGGGGGAGGGACAGGTAAGAAACCAGAGGGGTCGAAACAGTCTTCACTTTCTGCTGCGCCACAGCCTTCCCCATCTGAACGCTTGCTGCCCGCGCCGGCACACACGCACACGCACACGTCTCCCCCTGGCTCTTCCGTCTCCCCGGGCTGGCTGCAGCCCCGACTTCGCCACATGGCCTGTATCCCTGTGCAGCTTGCTGTGGCAGCGGGGTGGTACCTGTCCACCCTCTGCTCTGACCTCCATTTCAGCCGGTGTGCCCACAGAACACCACACCACCCGCTCTCTTTCAGCCTCGTAATCTCCTCCGTTTCCCTGAAGGTGCTGCTCAGCCATGGACAGGGTGATGGTGATGGTGCTGGTGTCAGGCACAGCGCAAGGTCCTTCAGGCGTTCACGGGTAGGGCCAGCACAAAACAGAGAGGTGGGTGCACAAAGTGGGAACCTAAGAGGACTCTAAAAACCAAACTACTTCTAAAAATCACCCTGAAGAGATGTCTGGGGCATCGCTTATTTCTTCCCTCCCCAAGGCAAGGCCTGGAGCTGGGCAGGCTGAGCGTAGTGGACGTTGCACAGGCTGCTGTGCTGGTGGGTGCTGGGCACCATGCAGCACCTCACAGTGATGCTGAGATTGGGCCTGCCCATCAGAGAGTCTCATGTGGGGGTCCAGAGGTCTGGGGTCCAAACACCCAGAGTTCATCTCCCTCCTCCACCCAGGGGGATTTAAAGGCCACATCTTCCACGAGGCCACATGCTTGCGAGGGAGGGAGCAAATGGTTTCTACCACTGGTCTCAGAGCTTAGGCTTTGTTTTCCAAGGTACCTTTTGATCAGCCACCTGAAAGCCCCTGCTGATGCTGCTGCGGGTTGGGTGTGACACTGTGGAATAACGCCGGGGCAACGGGTGCATTGTGACCTCTGCGAGCATCCCTCATGAGCCTCCAGACACCGGCACGCAGGCATGCAGCGCTTCGCAAATCCGCTCCTCCGGCACGTGCTTCACAGGGGCTGTTCTGATGCTGCTCCGAAGAAGCAGTGCCTGAAGTATTTAAGAGCTCTGAGGACACTGCAGTTTAATGGCTTCAACACTGTTTTTTTAGGGGAAACAGATATTCCAGAAAGTCTTATAACAGGAGAAAAAACAGCGGAGGAAGCCGGCATGTGCTGGCCCGTATGGACACTTTTTCACGCTGGCAGCTGCCAAGGGTGGGTGCCCTGGCGGTACAAACTGCTATTAAGAGGTGATCTGCCCACCCATCAGCAGAATGGGGCCTTCCAGGAGTTTTGTGAGTCTCTGACTACATCCCATGGGAAGTGTGTAATTGTGACGAGGGATAAAACGCAGCTGAGACGTGTGGGGGCAAAAGATGGCAAGGAGATGGAGACGGAAACTCTGCTGCCAGTGCCACCAGCGATCTACATAGACAGCATTAAGTGTTGCCCTGAGGTTGCTAGAGCCAATGGCCATGAGCTTCTTGCTGTGCCTTCATCTTACGACTACCTCTATCCCATGGACGTTGCCTGGTCTTCTTTGAAATGGTTTATTATAAACAACAGAAATAACTTTTCTCTGAGGTCTATTGAGAGGACCCACTCCTACAGGTGTATCCTCTTGAGTGATTTGATTGTTAAAGGACTGGAGAACATGACTCCAAACAAATGGAATGTAGCATGTGACAGAGTGAAGAGATGGGAGAACTACTACCTCAATACACTTTCTTAAATGGTTCTTCCTTCAGTCAGGCTTCGAATGTGTTTTGATTGGTGTTGAATCCTGCTCCAGCCCTGCCAAGCTCTTTCCTTCAAAGGGTATAAACCTCAAAGACCATATGTCAATAGCACTAATAAAAGATTTAAATCCAAATGTTTCATTCCGTGACTAGGTTGATATGTGCTATGTTAGGGCTGTAAAGGGACAGATAATTTCCCTTATAAAAAAAAAAAATAGGCCAAAGCATGCCTCGGATCCAGTTTAGCCAGCCTTCTCCATAAATTCCCCTGTTATGGGAGTCATGAGACCACATCTCAGATGTAAACGCCCTCAATTTTGAGAAAGCCTGGGCTGCAGAGTCAATTCTGTAGGTCAAGCCTGTCTTTGACACCAATGGGAGATCCGCTCCTGAGCAGGGAATATGCTGGACCACGACTGACACCAGAATTTACAGCTTAA
The DNA here is from genome assembly GCF_000696875.1 of Nestor notabilis. NCBI lineage: Eukaryota > Metazoa > Chordata > Aves > Psittaciformes > Psittacidae > Nestor > Nestor notabilis. The sequence goes on along the minus strand of NW_009928311.1, from coordinate 15,738 downwards.
AGAAGTCTGAAGAATTCAATGTGACTTTCCCATCATACATGCACTAACAGCCGGTCTCAGCTCAGTAGTTCATTACACTGAGTACGTTGCTTCCAACAGTGACTTGCAATAAACATTTCGGTGACAGGTAAAACATATTTTTCTAAAAGGGGAGTTCCTTTTGAAGCCTAACAATTAGCAGTTAACAATTAGCAGTCAGTTCAGGCTTTAAACGATGAAGAGCTCAGTCTCTCAGGATAAAATATAGCACTCATCACTGGAGATTTTTAAATCCATGACATTGTTTAGTGAGATGTAATGATTTCTTATGGAACTGAGTTCAAAAGATTATGAGTGATGCAAAGCAGTATTTCTTAACAGGATTTTTTTTAAGTTTTTTTAAATTGAACAATTTGGTCTTTTGAAAGTGTCTCCCAGTTTACAATCTCTTGTTGCTCATTACCAGGTATGTGTTTATTGTGTACTTCTAGGAGAACTACGATCATAAAAAGTTATGCGATAATTCCCAGTTTCACTAAAACATTTCAATACACTGAGGCAAATCTGTGCAGTTTTATTCCTGTGTGTGGAAACCATCTGAACAAGACTTGTGATGTGGTGTGGCAGAGAGATGGCTAAAAAATGGAGTTTCATCTACCTTCACAAAAATCTGCACATGTAATTTTCTAGAGCTGAGATGTAAATATACAGAGAAAAATGATCATATTCACTTCATATTTATCAGCAAAAACATCTGCTTATTTTTCACAACTCTGGATGCAGTGGAGAATGGAAAATTAGGTGCTTCAAATGCAAGGAGGAAAGAGGAAAGGGGAAAGGGGAGAGACTTTGTTTTTATTGTTCTGACACCTCATGGTGCCTGAAGAGAATTTCACATTGGCTTGAAGCATCAATTGCTCCACTAAATATCGATGAATACGAAGTGGTATGAAATCAGCACGAGGAAAGAAATAGGCCCGGTGCCTCTTTACCACAAGGTAGGCAGTAATTGCACTGTAGCTTGGTTTTCTTAAGAAATAAATGATGCACACCCTATTTTCCCAATGACTGTTTACCTTCGTCCCGTGACACTGCACTACACTAACTGGGGAGAAGTAACAGTCCCCTATAGTCAAAATCAGCACAAACCTGATGACTTCATTGCTGTGTTCTGGATTCACATGGAGAAGAATGAGACCAAAGCTCAAAGGAGCATAGCCCAGTCCCAGTAAGGCCTCACTGCAGCTCAGCCTTACTGGTCTTTACTGTCATGGCTTACACAGCTGCAGATTTAGAGCCACACTGTAACACTTCTTCATTGGTAGGGTGTGTCTTCTGCCATCCCTAATTCACAGTGGAGTCTATGGGACCAGCTACAGAATCACCTGCTTTCCATCCATTTTAGCAACAAGGAAGTATCAAAAGGAAATAATTCGTGTCACAGGGATTTGTCAGTCTTTCCTGGTTTGTATTCTTTGGTAAAACGAGGACGAAGCCTCCATGAAGGGTTTCATGGAAACAAGCATGAGGAAAGAGGAAGTGTTTGGTGCCACATCTCCTAGAAAGCAAGGGGAAAGCATCCTTTTCCTGCAAAGGTCTGGGAAAGCCTCACTAAACACCTTCACTCTTCCCAGCCTCCCGCTGTGAGGTTGAGGGCTGGCAAAACTTTTCTAGCCAGTTCTATTTAATGTGTATGGAAACCCCTAGGCATGATAAAGAACCAAGTTCATTCAAATCAAATGAACTTCGGTATTTTATATAAAATCCTCTGAGATGAGTCCTCTTCTTTCTTCCTCCCTCCCCCTTTGCTGCTGCATAAGCGTGATTGCAACCCATGTTTTCTATAAAACGCTGTAATTCTTTGTACTGAAGAAAAATATTGTGGCTCATACGGTTCTGACTCAACTGGTAATTTAGGATGACAAGCAATTCCTTTAACATATGACTAAACAAGCTAATAGGAGGATGTTACCAAATAGCATGCACCTTATTCAAGAGCACTTGAAATAACATGCATGAGTCTAATATCTTCTTGGTAGGATTTTAAATACCTGTTATTTTATCAGGTTTGCTAGTAATAGCTCCTGTACACTTGACCACTGCAGGATGTCAAAGCAAATCTCTTTGTTCCCACCCAGGACTCTTTCTGTGTGCCTCAAATGCACCACTAGAATAAAATGATTAAAGTATCTTTGCATAAAGAGGAGAGGAAGATGCAAATGCATATGCTGATGAAGAAGCTATAACAGATGTCCCTCTGCTCCAAGCTAGCTGGAATGCAAATCACCTGAATTTTCATGATGTCTCATTGACTAATTACTTCTAAATGCTTTTCCAAGCCTCATCTTCACAGAAAAAAACATGTCTTTTCCTCCAGCTCATGAAGCAAGCCTGCATTGATTGGCTCAACACATTTTTTTTCCCTATTTTCAAGCCCTCTGTCCTAATAGCATGCTGCAGCCCAGGGTGCAGACAGGACAAATGCACTTGGGTCACAGAGGCCTAAGCCAAGGATGTAATGATGGGACACATGGTGTGAGCTTCTGTGATTGAGCAGGTAGAGTGGGGCCCATTTTGTACCATGCCTGAGAACTGGCAGAAGGCTGGGTAGGTAGTGGAAAGGCAACCCATATTGCTCAAAGCCCAGCCTCTGTCTCTGTGAACTTGTTCCTTGACATTTCCTTCTGCAGTGACCATGCAGAGGAGGTATGGAGAGAAATGCACAGAGGAAAGAAGGAGGGATAAGTGAATGATGTTCAATGTGAGAAATGCAAACTAAGAATACTGTTTCTGAAAACAAACACGTTAGGGCTATATTCATTTATATGACTTAAACTGCAGTTAAGAGTCAGTGTCTGACATTTCCTGTTGGCTACCTCTAAGCCCCCTCAAATCCATGAGAAACACTAAGCCAGGAAATTAGCCTGAGTTTAGGCCAGAGGAATATGAGTCACAATAAGTCAAAAGAGCCATAGGACTAGGAAAGTGCCACTCTGTTAGATGCTGAGGCATTGGAGAGCAAAACCAACCAGTATGAGGAAGCTCAGGAAAAAAAGAGACTGATAAAGAAGGATAGTCACCCATGCTGTGTTTCTAGTGAAAATAGGAAACATATATTTACACTCTCTGCTCTGTGACAGCCATCTCAAGAGCCTTTGGATAGACTGGAAACAGTCTCGCAGTCAGGCAGCCTTTGATGCTGGTACACACAGACATTTTCAGTAACTCCCTCATCAGATTCACAGAAGGAAAAATCAGTGCCATATGGAGATACACATGAATACATGCCTAATCACTTATTTGTGCCCAAACAAACTTTTTCTCTACAGGAATATATGAGGAGCCTGTTGCTATGGGGTAACTGTTCTGGCAACTACCAGGTATTTCTGTATTCAGATGGAGAAGGGCCAGCTCGTGCTCTGATTATTCCCAAGATCAGTACACACATATGCCAGTCAAAGTCCAGCTGAGCCTAACTAGATGAGATGCTGGGCTTGGTCCAGTAGCCAAGACAAACCAGCTTCAAAAGGCAAAGCCAAACTGTGGAGTGATATGGGTTGTGCATAAACATCCAGATACTTCCAAGTCCCCAAACCAGCAGTCACTTCCAGCCTAGTCAAAATGGCTTTTGGTACACGTCTGAGGGGCAAAACTTAAACTCAGGTTTTAGAAGTTTTACCTGATCTGTCTCCACACACTCATGTTGGTAGTATATTTCTTTGTTTTCCATGTTATCAGGAGCACATCAGACAAGACTGTCACAGAGTAGTCAACTCCTTCATGTGAGGTCTATCAGTTTCTCACTAAATTTGACTTGAAGGTTGAGGTTAGTACACAGCTAATAAATAGGGAGATGATGCAACAAGTTGATGCATCTTTGGAAGCAATTTTGCAATGACTGTGAAGAACTAGTGAAGGCTGAAACAAATGCGGTTTGTTTCATCTTAAACTACTGGTTTCGCCCCTGACAGAGCTGGAAAAGGGGCTATGAGAGTTTGCTGCAGTGCTTCTCTTTTGCCAGAATTGAGGCCAGGGGGGTTGACAGTCAACAGGTAGACAGAGATGCTGACTGAGTGTTACCGGTTAGAGCTGGGATCAAGTAGAACATTGAAGGATTCTACCTCGGATGGAACATTTGCAGGGCCTTTACTGAGAAGAATAAGAAGAAAAAAAAACAGTTGGAACTGCTGTCCCCAAGAGAAAAAGTGAGGAAGGAAATGTTGGAAATAGTTGTTTGCATTTGATGATCTTGGAAAAGCTAAAAAACATTTAGGTCCCTTACTTGCAGCACAATGGCTCCAGAGCAATCTCTCCTGCCCTGGGGCACTGCTCAGGGACCTCTGTCTTCCTCCAGCACCAATGCTGTTGTGTTTCTGGTAAAAGTCTCATGGCCTTCAGACTAAAAGTGTTCAGTGGTAGTAAACCAAGCTGAGCTCATCTCAGCCAAAGTCTAAAATGGATAATGAGAAAACACTCTGTTGAATGCTTCTGTACTTGTTTTTCACTTTAAGGACCACAGATACCCCTCAGCCACTGAGCAACTACAGGCTGGAAAAGACCTGTTCCAGCAGCCACTTAAGTAATCACAGCACCTGTGAGAGTTTATTGTTTCCCCCTTAAAATCCCAACAGCTCCTTTCTTTATTACTAAACAAAGATTTTGGCTTTTGTTTAAAAACACACATCTTCATTTCAGTTAAAGAAAGCCTAAAGGTGCAAACATCAGAAGTTTAAAAGCCAGTAATCTTTGATTTTCTGTCTTCAGCACTTGGCACTGATGACAATGACAACTTCTGATATTGAAATTCCTGTGCAAGTGAGGCACTGTGTAAGGTTAAGCTGCCCATCTATACAACATGGATGCTCCTTTTGAATAGAGTAATTTTATGGAACAGGGGAGAAGGAGAGACTGTAGTTCTGTAGGCACCAGAAGAGTGTGCCCTGGCTTGCTTTGTGGGGTGGGAACATCTACTCAAGGATCCTGTGTATATCCCCTGCAATCTAACAAGCTGCACACCCATTCATAGCAAGCACTTCAAGGCTCTCTATCCTTGCTGCCTCCCCCTCACTTGCAGAAGCATTCTGAAAGTTTCTGGAAGTTTAAAAGAGGGATCGAATTTTAAACTTCCTAGGACTAATCACATAACCCTGCTTCCAGTAAGAAACGAGACTTCAAGGTCCCCACCTGGTTTCTGAACAAGAAACTGAAACAAATCTGAGCTGCTGTCTCCCCCCAGTGTCTGCATATTTTCTTGTTCAAGTCTGGGAATGGGTAAGATCTCTTCTTATTTTGGAAACTCTAGGATATCAGCCTGCTGTGACACCCATCACAAGCTGCAGGGGTTATCTATGCTGTAGCCCTACTCCAAAGTTAAGGAAAAAGGAAGCCAGGCTGGACCAGATTTGAAGCCTTACACACATAAAGAGGTTTTCTGATTTGGCTGTAGAGGGAAAAAGGTTGTGGTGTCGAGGCTTTCTGAGGAGACTCAGCTTCTTTTTTCCCCATTCAAGCCAGGGGCAAAAAGGAGGCTTCTTGTGTTAATTCCCTTTTGGTACATGTTTGGCAGGGTAGGGTCCCCACATTTTAATGCCTGTCTTGATTGCTTTGGGTGCTAAATAGTTCCAAATTTATGATAAATGGCTTGCTTTAAAGGGAGCTTGTGGACCTTAGATATTGCTTAAAGAGCAACTGTACTGAAGTAGAGAATACCCCTGTTTCAGTCTTAAAAGCAAAACAAGAAAAGCTCATTATTAGTCTAGAAAAATTTACTCTTGATTGAGAGTCTGAAAAAATCGATTGGGGCCAATATTCAAAGGCAACAAGTCACTGCCTGGAGCCAAGGCACTGCTGACTTTTGAAGCTGGTGGACACCATACAGGCCTGATAATTTCCTGTTATGGTTTCAGCGTGTGGCTTAGCTAAGTACCTTGGTGCATTTCCCTCAATAGCTGTTTAATGGAGGTGGTTTGCAGAGTCAGTTCTCACTGCACACCGAAGGGCCATTTCATCAAATTACCATTCAATTCCAGCCTTGCATAGACAGATGACTGCTGAGATGGTAGAGGAAAACTGCTGGTTTACAATGGCATTACCAACTCCCTACCCTGGCAGTCCTGAGGCTGCTGTAGCAAGGATATTGCTGTATCCCTGGAATGGGTTTCTGCAATACTTATATTCCTCAGTCACCAAGGTGACCGCATGAACAGTGAGATTTAAAAAAATCACTGCAGCTCCCAGTGAGTAACTCCACCACAGCGAGAGCTCTCTCAGCATCAGCTGTATCAGCTGCATACAAACTTAGTCAGGTAGCACTTGACAGATGAATACTGCAGCAGCATGTGCTGGTGTGACCACTCCAGCCACTGGGCAGGACCGAGCCATCCCATAGGCCTACCATATCCTGGTGGACCCCCAAGGCTTCTCCAAGGGCCCTCTGCCTCTCATTTTCCCTCCTCTTCCTGCTCTACTGTCAGATTTCAGCTTCGCCTTAATTTCCAGGAGACATAAGGATCTAGGAAGTGCTTTACAATGGAAACATGAAGGGGAATGCAAAGGGAGACGTACCAGTTGGCACTGACATGCATGCCTAAGCCTTTAATTCTGTGAAAAGAATCTGCTCTGTTGATTAACCTACTAAGATTAAGTTAGTTTGTCCTCCATGCTAACATGGGACAGCACATGCACGAATAGCTAGCAACGTCAATGAAAATCCTTTCTGCTTCATAGGCCAAGTAGTAGAGAGCCATACACAGTTCCAGATACTATGCACAGTAAAACAGTGTAATAAACCTCCTAGCATGAAATGTCGCCAAAAGTGACACTGGTTTGTGTTAATCTAAGGAAGTCTTAGGTGCAGAAAGTAGTTTGAGAAAGACCTGCCTGGAAAAACCACTCTCCTGGGTTTGTTCATCTGGGTTCAACAAAGGGCCCACGAGTATCAGATTTATACCCTTGCAGGAAGCAGTTGCTCAAAAAAAGCTGCATTAGAGCATTTTCTTCTGTCTGTCCATGAACTGCATACACACCCTTGAGGAATTCAGAGTGGTTTTCTCTTTAAAACCAGCCACCTGCTTGCAGCTAATCTTTACAAACTGCCTCCCCTGCTGCTCTAACTGTAGCATTCGAGTAAGCAGCAACCAAGGCCATTATTTTTTTTAACAAAGGATTTTTTATTGCATAAATAGAGGCTTAGATATTTCACTGTACATAAAAAAACCTTGAGATACAGCTTAAGTGAATGTTACTCTTGAGGGTTTTATTCCTTTGACACATCCTTCATCTACAGGAAGGCTTCGTTCTTCCAGGAAAGGAATCCAATGCAAGCTGCCAAGTGTCAGAAAATCTGCAGGGTGGAGAAACAGCAGTGAGAACAGGCATGATATACTGGCAGCACATGGGCTAAATCCGCCTGCCCACGTGGCACGCTGCAATCAGAGCTAATCACAGCTCTGCGGTGCTGACACCGGAGAACATTTTTAGGGTAGGAGAATTCAGCCCTTCTTGCAAGCCCATTATAGAAAGACAAGGTAGACAGCCCAAGAGATGGCAGAATTTAGGAAGGACTGGGCCCTTGCTGGGCAACACGGGGTGACTGGGCAAGTAGGGCATTCACTGCAATATCAGGGATGCTTTATAGCCAGTCATTCAAGGTGAATGTCACATGCTGGACACAGAGGTCTTGCGGGACAAGCTCGTTACCCTGGTGCAGCAATCCCTTGGGCTATGGAGTCTGCCAAGGAGAACTCCCTGGGACCCAATGCTGCATGCACAGCATGGTATGGTCTCCTCATTACAAGTGTCAGGCTTGTTCACTGGCAGGGCAGCCCATCTCTCATTTGTTTAGCAATAAAACTCCATCTAACTGACTTTGCAAAACCAGAAAGCAGTGTTCTCACAGCATTTTCCAGTGGCTAGTGAAACTGATATAAAATCAAAGTTAAAAATGGCAGAAGTCTGCCCAGGGACAAGTCCTCAACCTGATGTAAACAGGAGATTGAAAACCACCTTTGGCTTTGTTGTTTTTTCAGTGCAAATGAACCACTTTGTTCCCATGGTTATTGCCAGGGCCCCATTTCTAGTCAAAATTTCCAATGTTGTATGAAATAAAAGTGAGAGGTTTCAAAACAAATTAGTAAACATTTCTAAAACTGAGATTCTCTTCAGATGTGAGGTGATGACCTGAAAAGGGGAAAGTAAATTTTCTAGTTTAATAAAGAGTAACATTGCATCAAACTCCCACTGAGCTTACAAAGGGCAGGCAAGAATAGAATTCCCATTTTGCTGCAGAACAGAGAGATGTGAAACAAACCGATACAAAAAAATCACATACCAAACAAGTCAGGGAATATCATTGTAGCACTAGGCAGCACTCATTTTGCTAATGGACTTGATGCAGTAGGACAATGACTGCTTAAACTTTGAAAACAGAGGGAAGGACTTCAGCACATGTGGAATGAAAACCCCAAACTAGGAAATTTTGTAATAATCATTTTGCTTTCTTATGCAGAAATATGTCAATTTTTCTCATGAATTATATATAGTGGATGTTACATAGCATACCCTGTAGCATTTCTGTTACCTTGGGAAGTTCCATGGCATGAGACCTGGCCCTTCCAGCTGAACTATCTATAACCTGTCATGTATTTAACTAATATGGAGTGGCAGATTCTTTTCTATCTTAATTATGTGACTTAAGCCAAGAGGTCTTACTGTATCATTCCATCTGGTGTGCTTCTCATGCATTTTTTTCCCGATTTAACCATCTCTAAACATCAGGACTTCCTGTGCAATTGGCTGGATGGAGATAAAGAGCAGAGAAGGAATACTGTGCTAAGATCTCCTAAATCACGAACTATCACTGACAAATTTTCTGGTGGGAACTGCAGTTCCTACAAAGAATGGGCATGATACAGGTGTGCAAATACACTGAAACATCACAGGAGACAAACTTTACAAGAACTCAGATGATAGTTCTACTCACACGATCCAAACGCATTCCAGTCAAAACATAATGGGATTACTGTGTCAATGCCATTATCAAACACCAGGATGCCAAACAAATTCTATACCTGAGAGACTCTTCAGTCATCCTTCTTCTCTGCTTCTGCTTTCAATTTCTTTTCATGCTCCCTCTTCAGTTTTTCTTCAATTTTTTTGCTCTGATACATTTTTACTCCAGCAAAAGCCAAGCAGAGAATCAATGTTTTAGCTGCCAAAATGTACATCAGCAATGGGAAATTCTCCAAAGCCTGAAATACAAAATAATATATTTAAGGCAGCTACTGGAACACTTGGACAATTAAAAATGAATCTACAGGGATGCTATACAGCTTCCTACAGCAACAGCATAATTCAAAGCAACGGTAATGCTCTTCTGTTCCTGCTTTTTTCCTGCAGGAAACTTTTAAACTAGGTAGATCAACGTCTAGGGCAAAACACAAAAACAAGTTCACTCAAGTTTGTATATGAAGCCCTTTCAAACTGGTCTTTGCTGCTTTTGCTTGCTTTACAGCCAATGGAAATTGGCACCATCTGGAGCTAAAAAGGGGGAATAATTGAGTTTCCTAGGATAACTGTAAAAGTGGAAAGACTTCTGAACAATTCTCACATAAGCAATGGATCCGTGCATATCAGCTATCAGATGTGATCCCCAAAGACACTTTTATGCTCCTAGAAATTTAATCCTCAGTAGTTTTGCGATTAACTTGACCAGATCTGGAAGGTATAGATTAATGCATTTAAACTGGAAGAAAAGTAAAAAACCCACAGCCTCCAATGATTCAGTTTCAGGAGTTTTGAATGCCTGGAATCACCAATATTGCACAAGGTATACCAATGTTATAAAAGCATGCTACTGTAACTGCACATGGAATGTAAAATGAAAACTGGGTAACACTGTGAACTCAAAATACAAATATAATGAGAGTGGCACAGGCACTCAGTGAAAGATGTCAATTCCAGTAGGATACTGAAGGTACATGAACTTCCCAGACCACCGTTTCAAGTATCCACCTGACCAGCAGGATCAGTCCTGCCTTTCAATGATGCACAGCAGGTTCGCAGTGCCAGCTCCCCCTTAGCAAGCCTTCCAGTACCCCTCTGTACCCTTACCAGGCTTCCCAGCATCTCATAAAGCTGTTTGGCCATTGTCAAACTACTGAATTTAGAAAAAGCCTTGTATCCATACATCATGAGTGTGCTCCCTTAAAGCCCGCAAATCAGAGGCTCAAGTGGGGTCTTTCATAACACTGATCTCTACAAGCTGCATGTTACCTTTAACAACAGGACACTCCCCTGTAATTCTACAAAAACCCACCATCCCCTGTCAATCTCCCCAAATACTTAAAGTGGCAATCTCTTTCAAGCACAGATCTGCAACACGAGAAAGGTAAAGCCAAGGCTTGGCGTTAGCATTGCTTTCTTGATAAATGGTTTGATTTAACATGTTAAATTGTTAATGCATGATGTACTTGCTCAAACATTTCTGTGCCTTATACACATATCCTGCAGCGTTTATGTCCCCAGTGCACTAAAAGACATAGCAGAGAAAACACCCTCCAATAATGAAAGAAGCTGAGGGAAGAACAGCCAGAGAAAAGCCTGGAAAGGGAAAGATGGGAGGAGCAGAGGCAAGTAGAGCAGAGCTTGCCTACTAGCACAAGTGTGAGGCCCTAACAGCAAGTATTTGGCCCAGCCCACAAGGTGCAAGCACATACGGTAGTAAAGGACAACAGTAATGAGTCCTTTGTCCCTGAGGTGCAGAGTGTGGTGATTAAACGACCTTCACCTAGGCAAGGAAACAACCTTTAAACACAGGACCCATCCAACCAAATCTTACATGCATTAACATCCAGCCACCTCTGAGTCCCCGTTATGAACACAAAACATCCTCCCTCACCTTCCAGTTAAATGCCACCATCTTGGCTTCGTGTCGGTACTGCCCGTCCCGCAGCAAGCTGTGCCCCGCACTGGCGCGTGTCACACGTGTACAGGCACAGACCGGGGCAGGACCATCTTCAAGCAAAGGAAAATGAAAAACAATGAACCAGTCCGTTTCTGCTCAGCACGTCAACCCTGCACCTGACAAACACTGCTGTGCAGCGCCTGGCAGCATACCAGAGCCATGCAGCCCAGAAATGACCTCCATAGGCCTTTTTGGAGCTGAGTGACAGGAGCAACGTCCGTGCTGCTGAAGGGCAGGGGTCTGAGAGGCCGCGGGCAGGTGCCACGCTTGCGCACAGCACAGGCTGTGCTTCCACTGAGCGCAGCACATCCCGGCGGCTGCTCAGCTGAAAATGCTGGCTCTTTTGAAGAGCTTGACATGTGTGCACACCACACCGCCTCGCTGAGGTTTGAGATCTAGTGGGCACAAGTGCCAGAGGAGTCGTCTTGTGGTTTTTAAGCTCGCCTGCCCTGTTTGGAGCCTGAATGCCTAATGAATCCTAGTATCTAGTACAGTTTACCAGTTCTCTGATTTACTAATAGATTGAATTCTCCATGCAGCCTGTAACACAAAGGCAAAGCAACCGCTCACTGGATTCCTTGAGTGGTCAACATATGTTTCAGAGCTGAACTTCGGAGGTGAGAAATGCTGGAGGGGATGCTGAAGGCTGCAGCATACAGCCACAACACTGCCCTCCGGTCTCTGTTTGCTGCTCCACCAGCACTGACACCATTTCAGCTACTGCATTTCAAATTAAGCATATTTCCCTGCCTGATGCCCTCGAGGTGTTTCCTGTATGTGCAACAACAAAGTCACTGTCAAAAAGCAGGAGGAAGCCCTCCAGCTTAGTCCAGACCTTCACGAGCAGCTAGGCTGAATAAATCACCACCACACCACAATAGCTGCTGCTGACCTTTCTTCAGAAACAAGGAGTCAAATAAATGTTCCTGCAGCTCCTGCGATGCTCAGCCAGCTTCTTCATAGATGCCCTCGTTTCTCCAGCTAGGCTGTCTTCCTCTCTCCTCTTCCCCCAGCTGCAAAATCTTCACCCTGCAGAGACCACCCTGAAAACACCCCCATGGAGAGACACCACCAGAGATCTGTTACCGAGATCGAACTAAAGCAGTGGTGTGGCCAACTCATTTGTCATTCAGTTTTTATTGTGTTGATCCCAAGTTGTGCAGCTCCCTTCTGTTGATAAAATGTCAGGGCAACTATGAACTAGTACTGTTACACCTCCAAAAAAAAAGGCATTTTAGCTTCTGCTGTTTCCTTCAGAATTTCAGCGACCAATAAAAGCTAAAGTCCCCTGCTAGCTGGGCACAGCAAAAAACCTGCAGCAAAGCAGAATCGGGTACTCAGTGTCTGGTTCAGATGACTACACACTTCTCAGTGAAACCAAGCTACACAAGCCTGGCCTGATCTGAAGGGACTGCACTGCCCAACTAGGGTGTCCTCATCTCAAAATGCTGACATGGATGGCAGCCTCATCAGCAACAGCCTTCACTCATCTCCTAAATTGCTGTACTTCAGTCAGAATCAATTTTGCAACATGTTGTAAAAAGGCAAGAATTCAGCCATTCAAACACACACCAGCATCTGGCATATGATGCTGAAAATGGGGGTTTAGTGATTTTTTATGTACAGAAAAAGTTTTCGACTCAGCAAACGTTATGTGAGCCCATCTGTGGGGTCTGATTGCAGGGTACTGTCCCACCAGCAAGAAGCAGTGTATAATGTGTATCACAGTGTGCACTCCTGTGAATGCTCTCGCTTGTGAGCCAATTATTTAAGCATTCAGCGCAACACTTTTGTAATATTTCCGCTGTGCTGAGACATGAGCCTGAATCTGCCTGAATTGTTTATCCACCAGGAGTAGCTGCACTGAAGTCACAAAGGATGGGAAGGAAAGGAATTCTCCATTTACTCTGAAGAGGGGTGTTTTGATCCAAAATGTTTCCTGTAAGAGCTGACACTTTTGATGGCTTGTCCTCACAGTGTCTTCTGTGGCTGGAACTGAGCAGGGAAGCTACCACTCTCTCCTCACTGCATTCCCACATCCTGTGCTACCAGCCTCCTGTGGTCAAGCACTTCTCCCCATTTTGTCTCTTGACTCTTCTGGTCTCCATCTTGATCCAGACCTTATAAAACACAGCTGAAACCCCAGGACAGAAAAACATGCATGGAGCTGGGGCATGGGATAGGGAGAAGAAAGTGGGAAGAGGGGAGAAAAAGGCAGGATTCATTTCACATTTGAGAAACATTTGTTAGCACTGAGGTCATCAATTCAAAAGCAAAAAGCTCAGACACTGTACTTTCAAGGTTGTGATATCTTAAAAGCATGCAGGCAAATAAACAGCTGAAGTTTCATGTTTGCCTTTTCAGAGACAGATAAGGCACAGATAGGAGTTCAGAACACATCTACAGTCAGGCATTGTTCGTTCCCCAGGAAAACATAAGCTCCCTTAACAAACAGCACCGCTGGGAACAGAGACTGAGCCCCACGGAAGGTCACTATTACCTTCACTCACAAGCAAGGAGGTCTCGTGTTGAGCCACGTGAGAAAGAAAGAGGACCACCAGGCTCTGCCTGAAGCCCTGCCTGAGACTCCATAAGCCATCCATCATGTACTTACAGATTCCTGTGCAGGGTAGGGATAAAATGATATCACTCTTGCATGTATTCATGACCTTCTTCACCACAACTGCACCTCACGGTCACTAGCCTATTTATCTCCTTTGTGAAGCAGAAACAACTACTGCAGGTGGGAAAGGGAGGTCTGCCTGTATCACACACCTCGGTGCTGTACTAGCAATCCTCCATTAGTTCCAAATGCTGTGAGGTCTTCTTGGTCCAGAGCAGGCAGAGAGGGTCACCAACATGGCCCTACAGGCTTGTGTCCTCAGCAGAGCTAAAGAGCTCCCAGAGAGGGCTGCACCGAGTCCCAGAGCTAGACTTTGGCTGATACCAGCCCCAGGATCTCTGCACAACGCTGTGTTGTGCAAGCCAGACCACCCCAGACAGACTAAGGAGCTGGGCCCCAGTCAGATGGGAAGTCTGTGGTGGAGCACAGAATTGAATCCAGGTCTCTCAGCCACTGAATTACAGCTCCAGTCCACCACAGCAACCACATCACAGCCCAGCCACTCATGCCATTGTTTTCTTATGCAGCAGCAGAGTATCAACTGGCCTGAATGCACCAGAAAACATCTACACAGGCATCTGGGTACTCACCAACCCACTTGAGTTGTCTTGGCTGAATGTCTCACTCAGCCTGCCAATAACTCCATCTACCCAACAAAATGGGACTCAGGATATTCTTTTGTCTACTGGGGATTTCTGAGCAACTCCATTCTACCCACTTTATGAAAAGCTATAAAAGTCACCATCCCCAAGACCTCAGAAAGCAATGAGATACTAGGGTTATGTGACTGCATTTAAAATGGTGCGACGGCTGAGTATGTCCTGAGCTAGAAAAGGGGTTTCACTCCACCTGTCTCGTTACTGCTTTCTTTAATGCACATATTTCAGGAAGCAAAATGCATATTTCCCACATGTACAGTCACTGGAGGATCCACCACTATATGTGACCTGCTGTGTCATGCTTCAGGCTGAGCGTCTGCAAGACAAGATCAAGCTTCCTTAAATAAAAAAGACTACTGGGTCATGGGAAAACATAGCGATATGGAAAAGCACAATTGCTGCAGCCCAGGCTGCAGAGAAACACAGTGGAAGCAACTGAGAGCCAGAGCTGCTGTGCTAAGAATGCTTCATAGACCACTGCTACATGATGCAGTGGTTATATTAAGTCAAAAGCACTAAGACCTGCACACATTTACAGCCTCTCTCTGTGTAGGTGGGTAAAGACATCACTCCATAAAAAGACCTGTGTAATCACTCAGTTTACACTACTGTCAGTGATGAAGAAATTCCTAAACTAACACCAACTCAAGGAACATCAAAAGCCTGAAGCCATATAAGATATTCATACCTGAAGCAGCAGAAATTAAAATATTAGAGATTTCCTCTGGCAACTCCTCACATGCTCCAAACGCTGGAAAATAAGAACAGAGCAGATGGAATGTACTGATCATGGCACCTGGATTAAAATCGTATCAAACCAAATCAAAACCAAAAATGTCAGTACCTTTCACCCACATCCCAGGGTCCTTGCAAGCTGCAGGCCCTTGCTTGCTGCCACCACCTTGCCCTAGGAGGGCCTGCTGGGCTGGCAGCATCCCGCGCCTCCATCCCCACCCCAGCTCTGCCCTGGTCACCCTTCCTGGTCCCTGCAGCAGCAGTGCCCAGCGCAGCCAGCAACCCACACACACCCGGGGATACCAAACCTTACCAACAAATGGTAACTTCAGACCCCTCTTACTTATTCACTTCATTTTTTTCTTAGAGAACAATAACACTCGGCAGATCCATACAGAGTAAAGCACAATTCCAGGTGGCCATGCCCCGTACCCTGCAGTGAGACTGCCGAATCAGGCCTGCCCGTGGTTTACGGCCAGCAAGCACGTCTCCAGCGGCTTTAAAACCACACAGTCCCTCGCTTGAGAGGCAGCCGGGAGACCGCAGGTTACTGCGAGGGCGCTTCTGCTGCCGCCTCGCACACTCTCAGGCCCCCGGGGCCGGGGCAGTAACCGGGAAGATGCCGGGATCAGACAGGCAGGGCGATGGGCAGGGCGATGGGCAGGGTGGGCAGGCAGCCCGGGGGGTAGGGCCACAGGAGAGCAAGGACGGGGGGCAGGAGAACGGGCCAAGGAAGGTACGCTGGGCAGGAGTGGGCAGGCGGGAGGCAGGGGAAGGCC
>NW_009928310.1:0-233 GCF_000696875.1 Nestor notabilis | reverse complement strand
CATTCCTTCCCAATTTCTCCCATTCCTTCCCCATTCCTGCCCCATTTCCCCCATTCCTGCCCCATTCCCACCTCATTTTCCCTCATTCCTACCCCATTTTCCTCCATTCCTACCTCATTTTTTCATTTCCTGTCCATTTTCCTCCATTCTTACCTCATTTTTCCTCATTTCTGCCTATTTTTTTCCATTTCTGCCCTATTTCCCCTCATTTCTGCCCTCTTCCCATCCCAGTT
>NW_009928309.1:1409-16269 GCF_000696875.1 Nestor notabilis | reverse complement strand
ATTTTGCCAGGCACAGAGGTGACACTGACTAACTCTTCAAAGATATGTAATTTTTAAACATCATAGGAATGATTGTAAGGATGGCAAGTGATTCAAACGTCTGTCTGTAATGATTCAAGCCACAGGAAGGTGAATGGTGCTTCCATCATTATGTTGAGCCCTATTTTATACATTAATTGTGAACTGTAATGAGAATAGCTGGGTGGCAGGTTACCTCTGTACACAGTAGATTTGAACTTGATATTGGAATGCTGGATTTGCTCCCTACATGTAGATTTGTGAAAGGATGATAGAACCTTGAGTAAGGAGAAGAGCTTTAAAAGTCATATGATAGAAAATCAAAGAGGTTAATTGTTAGATTTATTTAAATCAGCTAACCAGATGTTTTGTGTCCTATTCCTCCTAATTTACTTTCATCTGTGGTATTTCAGAAGGAAAGTAAGTTTTAAGTGGGCATTAGCAGAAGAAAACATAGCAAGGATTATGCTTTAACTTGGAAGAAAGTAAATAGTTAACACCCACTCAAAGGATATAAAATCAATGCAGCCAGAGTTTAATGACATAAGTTAAAAATTGAAAGTGCCATAATTTCATTTGCTCATTGGAGTGGAGAAATGTTGAGTTTCCAATTTCTTGATGCCCTCTGCCCCAGCCCTTAGATGTGAGCTAGCACACAGCCCAGTGTGATACAGAGCATTTTCTTCACTTCAACAGCTTATCCTGTTGACTTCTATACTTAAGTGTTTCCTCAAGGGGGTTGTTGGAATGGAGATAATTTTTTACATTCTGTGAAAGTCAGTTGACAATAAAGACAAATTCTGACTGTGAATGTTCATTGAACATTTCAGTACCATGAAGAATGACAGTTGTCATTTCAAAACTTCATATTGATTTCAGAAAACACAGAAAGGTTGCAACTGTAATTGAACCTCCACTCTGTCATCCTCCTTTTCAGTAACTTTTCTTACCAGAATAGTTTCCCAGGTGTATTCTAATCCACTTTTTTCCAGCAGGGAAAATTATTTATCAGTATGTTGTGTCAGGTTCCTACAAAAATTTTTTGATTCAGAAACCCATCGACGAATGAAAACTGCATGAAGGTAGGACGTATATACTGTTTTTCTTTCTAAATGGAGTTGTCACTATCTTTAAAGAGCGAGAGAGATGTTTTTCAAGTGAAAACAACAAATCTGAGTTAAGGTTAGATTTAAACCTCCAAATTAGTTGTCCAGTTGTCAGGGAAGCAGTTTGCATTTTTTTGAACATATGCCAAGTTTTCTCTGAGGAACTATTTATTTGCAGGATGATACAATCAAATGCATTGCATCCTTGTGTTAGGACATTTACTGTATAATAAGCATGCAACTTTAAAATAACTATGCTGTAAGATAGGAATGAATAGTTAAATGCTGAGCTTTGACTACAGTGTATTTCTCTTAAATACATACATCTAGACAAACACTTTCTAACACATTCTGCTTAGATCTTTACTACAGCTCTATAATGTGTTCTTTTAATGATCAGGAGCTGCTGCAGTGTGCCTTTTTAAATTCAGTTTGTGTGCTGCAGAATTCTGAGCCAGGTGCACAAATGTTTTCGAGGTACTTTTATAGGAATTACATTTCTGTCTTTTATGTGCTGTGGTAGAAGTGTCTGCCATAAGCACATAGGCACTTAGGTTTTTAAAGGGAACAAGAATTACAATAATAATACCGATACTTTGCATTTGCATAGATTTGAAAACATTTCCCAAAGGTATTTTAAAATTATTATGTCTGTTTTGCCAATAAGGAAAATGAGGCATTGGAGAAATAGTAGGGATGACCTAAAAGCCAGCATGAATCTGCTACTCCAAAAGAAGAGAGTAAGATTCAAGAGTTTGGATGATATAAATTTTCATAGCTCTGCTGAAGTCAGCTGTATCCATTTCTACAGACTGGAAGGGTAATACTGATCTCCAGAGTCTTGATGCAAGCTCCAATTTTCCCTTTTTTCTTTTTCTTTCTTTCTTTCATTTTATTTTATTTTATTAACTCTAATAGAATCCTCTCACGCTCTGTCTATACACTCACTAGCTTTTAAACTGCTCTCAAGGTTTTTTGTTGTATTTTCCCTGAGTAAGAACTTCTGGTATTTGATAATTTGATATTGTCATTTGGCAGGAAGCTAAGAGTTGCATTAAAAAAAAATAAAGTGAACAGAGCTGAAACTTCTGTTTAAATCATGAAGCAATGTACACAGTGGCAAGGTTTCTTAGATTCATCTTTCCTCTCCAGCTGTGTTACAGTGCGCAGTGCCTATGCTGGGCCCATATTTGGGTTTGTTTTGCAGCAGGTGCAATTATATAGTCATAATTCCATTCCAGCACTCTCCCTTTCATCAAGGACACTATAGTCAATATAAATAAGGGGTTTATATGTGGGTCTGACTATGTAAGCTGATTTGCTGGGGAGAAGGAAGGGCTCCACAGATTCAGAATTTGTAAATAGGTTAATGAGCTGAGCTGCAGCGCGTCCACTCTCAGTACCTCTTAGAAGGGATGCCTGGTTTTACATATACAGTGCAAGAAAATCATTTTCACTTTGCAAAACATATAGGAAAAAGAATACCATAATGCTGGTCTGCTGTAGCTGTGAGACTCATTCTCTGTTTCGTACTAAGGGATGACATGTGTCCACGTGTCCTGTTTTCAGTTGGGACAGTTAATTTCTTCCTAGTACCTGGTACAGTGCTGTGTTTTGGCTTTAGTCAGACAGTAATGTTGATAACACACTTATGTGTTAATTGTCGCTAAGTAACGCTTACCCTAATCAAGGGTTTCCTGTGCTCTGCCAGCGAAGAGGGGCACAAGAAGCTGGGAGGGAGCAGACACAGGACACCTGACCTGAATTTGCCAAAGGGATATTCCATACCACAGAACATCATGTCCAGCATATAAACTGTGAGGAGGTGGCTGCAAGCCACCGATCACTTCTCAGGGACGAGCTGGGTATTGTTTGGTTGGCGATTGTATTGTGCATCACTTGTTCTTTATTGGGGGGTGGGGTTTATTCCTTCCTTTCTCTATTTGTATTATTATATTTTATTTTTATTTCTATTATTACATTGTTCTTATCTCAACCCATGGGTTCTTATCTTTTTTTTCTGATTCTCCTCCCCATCCCACTGGGGAGTGGGGAGTGAGTGATTGCATGGTACTTAGTTGCACCTGGGCTTAAACCATGAGACCACTGATGGGCTGTACTTGAGGATGGGGAAGACTGTGACTGTATGCCTATTTGGCTGGTACTTTTATATTGTCATTCCTTCTAAGTGTCACTACCTTGTTTGGGCACATGGCATCCTTCCTGCTTTCTAGTGCTTGAGGCACAGTAGAGGGGAAACGGAAGTAATTCAGGACTACTTTATGGCTGTGCTCTGCCACGGTCTGTTTCTCACTTTTGACACTTCTTACCCAGTTGGCTACTTGCTTTCTACTTTGGGGTATTCTACTAACAGTTACTGCTTACTGAATGGAAGTAGATTTCAATTTCTTTCTCTTACCAGTACTCCTACAGCAGATAAAGCAAACAGGTGAGCATACCTTTCCTGAGCACCCACTGGAGAACCACATACATAATTTCTTTGAAGGAGAAGAGTATATTGAAAACTTTATCTGGGGGGAAAAAACCCAAACATGTCCTGGGCTTTTTATCTGCTAGAAAACTTGCAACACAAGTGTTGTCAGATTTGTCTCAAACAGCTAAAAGCAGCAGGTGGCCAAACTTGCCATTGAAAATCCCCTTTCAGCTGCCTCTTAGGTCATCCTTCTTGCTGAAGTTCAAGGTTTATTTAAGGTTCTCTGACCCTGTGTCTCAGGCCTCTGTGTTCCCTGAGAGCTTCTAACTGCCCAGCTTCATTTATAAAAATCTACTCAGGCAGTTACTTCCTATAAATCTTTCATTAACAACCAGTGAGCCTGACTTCTTCTGACCTTTGTGTTTCCTGGCTCTATCTATCTAACATCAGCCCAACTCCCTCAGTAAGTCTTGGATATGTTATGAGGAATCCTGGAAAGACTCGGTTGGGGTAACTTTCCTTTTTTGGATGCTTTCTCTGAAGCTTCTCTTATCTCAAGTCTTAAGAGGTATGCCGCAATATAGGCAAAATACTAGCTGAAAGTTAAGAGTTAAGGTTAGTGCATTTTGCCTTAATTCTGTCCATATGGTAGATGTTTTCTCTGTCCCCATTAGCATCTTGCAGCCTATGACAGTATTGCTGAAATGTTTTGAGGATTCTTAAGACACCACTCCAAAGTGACAGTGTAATGAAGGATTATTCCTCTGGGACTCCTGGGGTATACATTATTCCCCAAAGGGTATCTTTTATATAGCTTTGCAAGAACGTGGAAGGGTTAAGATGCAGGTCTCTCCTTGTCTCAGTCAACCTAGAGCTGATCAGCTCACTCTATGTAATTGCAAATTTAATTACTTTACAAAGGCTTAGTTTTAACTTCGCTCTGCTCATCTGTCCTGTTGACATCAGTAGGGACTTGGCTGTAGGCTGCTGGGAGCAGACAGTCCCACATCTATATGCTGGGGCACTGACCATTGCTAAGGATGGAAACAGCCCTCTTGCCTGAACTAATTTGCTGACCCTGATTTAATTTCTTGGAGGCAGGGCTTGAAAGTCAGTAACTGTAGCTGATTTCCTGGCTTTGTGCTGTGATGCAGCTGGCAGAGCATGCTCGTTTTCTCCCAGTGCCACTTGGTAATCATTTGAGAATAAATCCAGAAGAAGACCTTTTGGATATAAGAATTATAATTTCGCAAAGCAGCAATCACTACAAGCATTACCCTTTAGCTACTGACAGCAAAGTTCAAGAATCTCATCATGTGCTGGTTTCACAGCAGCTGATAAAGGTTAATAAAATGGAGGTTTAGAAGGCAATATTTCTAAATTTTTTATGCTCACAAAGGACAACTCTCATTATTTTGGAGTTGACTTAGCCCACACATTCCATTCGCATTCAAACCGTATGACTCTCCCATCCTTTCTTGCATTACATGGAGCTGTAAACTATAGGCCTTGCTGCTGTTACAGCTGACAGAGAGAAGATTGCACTTTCTGAAGTGAGCTCGTGTCTGTAAATATCATTACAAGATAAGATTTGTGCAGTGGCTTCTGGAGAATGGAACACCTGCTTCACTGAATTATTGATGTTAATTTATAATCGGCTCCTGTACCGTATTTCCAACAAGAATTATTAACTGACTAGAGTATTTGTAGTTTACCTTTATTATGTTCCTGTGTCACTCCACATACTAACATATGGTATGTCAATGATGTGTTCCAACAGGGAGGATTTTACTCAGTTTTCTGAAATTCTTTGTCTTAAATTAGCTGTGTTCTTTAGAGTTACTGCTAGTTTTATGCCACCTTGAGTGAGATGTTGTTTTTTTGTCCTGTTTCCCATTAGTATGATGAGCGGTTGTATGAGTTTTCACAGGGTGTGGTGATTTTACATATTCCTCAGGTGTGTACTTTGAGATTATTCTATGGGTTCGTGTAAAGATACGTGCGTAAATATCTTGAATTTGTGGCACTATACTGAGTTCCGCTGATGTAAGACCAAAATTATGTGCTACTGAATTGGGTCCATTATGTTAAAAATACAGCCCCTGTCCTTTCTGCTCTGCTGTTGGTAGAGATGAGCCTGACCTGAATGACTAATGCAAAGACAGGTTCATAGCTACTTCTTCTTATCATGGGCCCTATCTGAGCACCAAGGTGCTAACCTTAGGGTAGCAATACTGAGGTTCCTGGTCTTAAATTCAAGAGAAATGAAACTTCTGGTTTTGGTTTTGTTAATTGTATTATAAAAGCTTCATACATGAGACGAGACTGTAAATAACAGGCTTTAAGTTTAGATCAATGTTATCAGCACAGAAGTGGTTGGATGGCCACACGCAAAGAGTTGCGGTAAACGGCTTGATGTCCAACTGGAGACCAGTAACGAGTGGTGTCCCTCAGGCATAAGTGTTGGGACCTGTCTTGTTCAATATCTTTGTTGGTGACATGGACAGTGGGATTGATGCACCCTCAGCGAATTTGCTGACGACACCAAGCTGAGTGGCTCGGTTGATACGCTGGAGGGAAGGGATGCTGTCCAGAGGGACTTGGACATGCTTGAGAGGTGGGCCAGTGCCAACCTTATGAAGTTCAACCAAGACAAGTGCAAGGTCCTACACCTGGGTCGGAACACCCCCAGGCACAGCTACAGATTGGGTGGAGAAGAGATTCAGAGCAGCCTGTGGAGAAGGACTTGGGGGTGTTGGTTGATGAGAAGCTTAACATGAGCCAGCTTCAGTGTGCGCTTGGAGCCCAGAAAGCCAACCATATCCTGGGTGCTCAGATAGGGCCCATGATAAGAAGAAGTAGCTATGAACCTGTCTACAGTTCTGGCATCCTCAATGTAAAAAGGACATGGAGCTGTTAGAGCAAGTCCAGAGGAGGGCCACAAGGATGATAAGAGGGCTGGAGCTCCTCCCGTATGAAGACAGGCTGAGAAAGTTGGGGCTGTTCAGCCTGGAGAAGAGAAGATTGCGTGGAGACCTCAGAGCAGCCTTCCAGTATCTGAAGGGAGCCTGAAAGGATGTTGGGGAGGGACTCTTCATTAGGGACTGTAGTGGTAGGACAAGGGGTAACAGGTTTAAACTTAAACAAGGGAAGTTTAGATTAGATCTAAGGAAGAAGTTCTTCGCTATGAGGGTGGTGAGGCATTGGAATGGGTTGCCCAAGGAAGTTGTGAATGCTTGCACCCTGGTGG
Organism: Nestor notabilis; assembly: GCF_000696875.1. Lineage (NCBI taxonomy): Eukaryota > Metazoa > Chordata > Aves > Psittaciformes > Psittacidae > Nestor > Nestor notabilis. The sequence goes on along the minus strand of NW_009928309.1, from coordinate 9,461 downwards.
TGTTCAAGGCCAGGTTGGACAGAGCCTTGGGCAACATAGTTTAGTGCAAGGCGTCCCTGTTCATGGCAGGGGGTTGGAACTAGATGATCTTAAGGTCCTTTCCAACCCAAACCATTCTATGATTCGAATACAGACTTTACAGTTGATAAGATACATGAGGCTATTCCATCAAGTTCTACTTGAGATATCTTGATCAATATTTGGTCAGAACAGAATTAGGACACTAGTGAAACAGGATGTTGGACGGGCTATGGTATCTGTGTGGTTCTGTTGTGCACTATAATTATATATTTTATATATTGCATGGTTCTTCCAAATCCACCAACTTCTCCTGAAGCCCAGATCTCAATGGTCTGATTTGCCCTATTGAGAGTCTGTAGGTGTCCTGCCTATTATGAAAAAATCCAATCTAGCCATTTTGTTGGAATGAACTTTTTTCTCACACTGGGGTTGAAATGATGGCACTCCCAAGAAATAGGATTGGGATGTGACTACTGACTTGGTGAAGTAACTCAGCTGTCAGAGGTGTTTGTACTGGCAATTCCATTTTTCTAGGAAATCCTTAAATCATGACAGACTTTGTTCTCTAGATTTTATGAGAAAATATTTGCATTTGAATGATGACTTTCATCTGTGCCCTTTAGGAGTATTGAAAATGGCTGGCTGTAAGGTTATTAACATACCCAATATGCAAGATGAATACAGAGATGGACAGAGAGATTAAGCAACTTGCTCAGGGGTGTATCATGCGTGAAAAAAGTGTAGTAGAAAGCCCACCATACTGACTTTTGACCTGTAGTCTTACCGGTAGACTGTATTGCTTTGATGTAGTTCTGAACAAAAAAATACATCTTTTTATTTTATATCCTTTTTTTAAAAGTTAATTTTTAACTACAGTGTGAGGTACTGACTGAGCTTGACCAAACTGAGAGATTAATAAAGGAATTTTTTCTAATATACAGCAACTTCAATATCTGTCTTGTCACCAATAGCGCATGAGGCTGCAGGTATAATAGCAGCAAAATGTAATAATAAAATGCAGTCAGAGCACTCTAGTGATGAACAAATGCTCTTGCCCATAACAATTTAAAAAAATTTACATTTTTAGGACCAGTTCCTTTATTACTTAGGCCTGTTTGCAGTAGCATAGCAGGAGGAGCTGACATTTCAAATAATTGCTGTGGTAACAAAGAAGGTAAGCATTTATCACTATGTGCCAACTAAGCTCTGAAGGGTATTCAGCACATTTAGTGAAGGCTGAAGACAATCACCCTGGTAGTGTATTATAATGTGCTTGACATCCCTGCCCCAAAGACAGTTTTGATCTTCAATATTCTTTTTCTTTAATGTAATGGTTTTGATTTTACCAAACTTGGGGATTTTTTGATGCATAAATTGGGTATCTGATCATGTAGATCAGCCCATGCTTGGGGACAAACATGCATGCAATCAGCAGAAGTCAAAAGGGGGAAAATACTACTGCTTCATTGTATAATTTGAGTGATTTACATGTTAGTATGATGGCACATATATATGCTGCTTTTTCTAACGCTATCTTGTAGAGTGCACAGCTTAATGACATTTGATCTTTTCAATTTATAGGCTCTCATATATTGTTTATGTTTGCTATCAAAAGGGTAATTTGTATAGTGAAAATTCTGTTGATCTGAATTGGCCAAAGCATTTTTCAATCTGCCAATTTTTCCATTTAAATGGAAAAGAATATAATTTATTAGCCTGTAAGTTGCTTTTTTCCTTTAATGGTGGATTTATCATTCTACTTAGCATTTGCTCAGACAATGGAGTAACTCTTTAAGACCAGAAAGTGGAAGAGTCACACATTCGGATCTGTTTTGAGCCTGCTGTCACAAAAAGAACTATAAATCAGGTCGACTCTTTTGGTTATGGCTTATCAGAGCAAGAGTAAGGCATTGCTGATACTAAAGCAGGAGTTTGTCTCATTTCAGATGCATGCCAAAAGCCAGCTGTAGTTGGTGCAGTGGACCTACCTGTGTATTTGAGTTGAGAAATAGAGGGTAGCTGAACCCATCACTAGCCACACATAGCTCTCTTGGATACTGTATAAAAACTGCCATCCCTTAACTACAGTTGCTTGTTTAAGCCTGAGTTAAGTTATGGCTGACTGACATGAAGCTTCTGTTGTACCAGTTTGTTTTCTGCAACTTGTCTGTAGGCTGCCACTGTGGTTCCACTGAAGATCTACTGTTGCCTTGAGTGACACTCATATATTTTCTTGTATCGTACATAACTGTTTGTCATGGGTTGTTTGTAATACACATGCTTTTCTTTATGATTTTTTCTGACTCTAGGCATCTCTATAATCCCCTGCTACTTACTAATGCCACTTAAACTGAATGGAAAGTTTGCTGGGAATAAGGCAATTAAAGATTAATGATATATCTATGAATTAAATCCTCAGGGAAGAGCATATTTTCTAACAGTGCGTGACATAGTCTGATGCTAAATACAAGTGGTGAAAAGACAATTTCTTGAACTTAATTGTAACAAGTCATATTGAAAGTTAACAGAGGTAGCAAAGACTTTATACAGAACTAAGATGGGTCCTGCAGCAGAGTGTTTCTGCATGTGGAGATACCATCTTTTTTGTTTTTCAATGGAATGTCAGATGTATCCTGCTCTCGTGAGACCTCACCTGGAGTATTGTGTACAGTTCTGGTGTCCTCAACATAAAAAGGACATGGAGCTGTTGGAACAAGTCCAGAGGAGGGCCACGAGGGTGACCAGGGGGCTGGAGCACCTCCCGTATGAAGACAGGCTGAGAAAGTTGGGGCTGTTCAGCCTGGAGAAGAGAAGACTGCGTGGAGACCTCAGAGCAGCTTTCCAGTATCTGAAGGGGACCTATAAAGATGTTGGGGAGGGACTCATTGTTAGGGACTGTAGTGGTAGGACAAGGGGTAATGGCTTCAAACTTAAGCAGGGGAAGTTTAGATTAGATCTAAGGAAGAAGTTCTTTACAGTGAGGGTGGTGAGGCACTGGAATGGGTTGCCCAAGGAAGTTGTGAATGCTCCAATGCTGGCAGTGTTTAAGGCCAGGTTGGACAGAGCCTTGGGGGACATGATTTAGTGCAAGGTGTCCCTGCTCATGTCAGGGGGGTTGGAACTAGATGATCTTAACCCTAACCATTATATGATTGTAATGATGCTGAGTGGCCAGAGATTCTGTTGTCTTGTAACTGTCTACTGTCCTGCAGAACATCTTAGCTGGCTTTGCTCACATATACTCTATTATTTGCACTTTATTTCCAGAGGAAGCAGCCAGTAGAATAGCCCACATATTTCTGCTTCCCCTCCCTTGCATCTACTAGGATATTTCCATGGGTTTATGCTTTTGGATTTCTGGTTTGGACTGAATTGATACACTCCTCAAGTTTTTCCAAATACATTTAGACACTCTAAGTGATCTTTTTCAGTCATGCTTTGCAAGTCCCCACAGTGGATGAATACCAGGCAATGTCTGCCTAGCTCAGTGCCCAACTGCTGTTTCCAAGTCATCTGACAAGTGTTTGCATGTCAGTGGCTTGATAAATGTTTCTTCCACTTCTCTGAAAACTTCCAGATCATTTTTTCCCAGTATTGTATTTTCTCCCTTCTGCCTTTCTATACCATACAGGTAATAAGCAAGTGTTATCAGGATGTGTAATGCATATTTTCTATTAACTACTTGGACATCATGAAATTAAATGTTTGATTACATATATTTAAATTAGAATTAACCTCTGAACTTTGAAGGATTAAATTCAGTCCTGTGAAAATAGTTGCAATTCTATTTAAGTAAATTCGAATAGTAGTTGCAGTTTGCTCTGGTTTTGTATGTTCTTGACCAAAAGCTTGAATTTGAGCTGATACCCAGTCCAAACAGAAATGACTGTGATATTAATGGTGCAGATACAAGACAGAAGCAGGTCTGGTGCAGCTCCCACTGGCTGTGACCTGGCTATATCCACAGTGCTGCTTTTCTTGTGGCTGGAAGATGGATGAGGCACAAGGTATTATGAAAACAATAACAGAACTTTTGCTAGACTATAAAGTGCAAACTTCAATTTGACTGGGACATTGAGGGTATTTCAAAAGCAATGTTTAAAATCCTTTTTTAAAAGGACAGACAGTTGTAAATTCCAAAGTGGAATATGGGGGTCTTGCTGAAATGTAATCATAGATAACTGCAAACATTGATAAGAAAACAGGAATAAATCCAACAGTAGAAGCAGGTTATGCGTTTCACTTTTGTGGTATAACACAAATAATAACGTGGCGTTAGAAAGGGTGAGAGAGGGCTGGCCCCTATTTTTATATTCTGTTGAATCTGAATGTCTGGAATATACCATTACAGAAAGTGTAGCATATAAATGTATAAATCCATGGAGTTTCTACGTTTTGCCTGATGACCAGAAGGCAGTAGGATTGTGGCTGGAGGGGCTGTAAGAGAAGATTCTCTGCTGGCTCAGCTCTCTTTTCAGTGCTAGTGTATAGACAAATATAAACATTTATAGACTCCTATTAGCAGAAACATTATCACCCTAAACAGACCCACAGTCATATGCTGTAGTTGAGAGATCACTATGTGATATAATAACAAAGTACCAAAAGTTGCATTTTTCAAGTAAAACACAGGTTGTAGCCTCTTTATGCAGAGATTGTATTTTAAAGATTAGGATATGAATTCATAGGAAATGACACCTTAAATAAAAAACTTGGCTTGTTTTTATTTGGGCTAACCCATCACAAGTTCAGAAACAAAATGTTCTTATCTGCATGTCATTCACCGTGGTAATACCAAGCATTTCTGAAACACTGTGCTTTTAGTAAGGGCAGTGCTGTCGCACAGTTCACAGATTGACTGCTCTCCTGTGTTGTGTGCTTTGGGCTTAGCCAGGGAGAAATCTTCAGAAGTTCTGACCACTCAAGTCACTGATAAAATACTGTATGTTTAGTATCCCTCATTTCAAAACAAACTTATATGAAGTAATGAACACTTAAACAAATGCTTCAGTGATTGGAATAAAAGAGTGCATTTCAGAGGTTTCGTTTGTTGCTCAGGCCTAGGACTCTCCTCTTGCCTAGGTAGACATGGGTCCTATCAAAGTAGTTTCAGAGCTGCCTTTTTGGTGCATGTTTGCTTTCTATTTTTTTCGGGTTAAAAAAGAGAAAAGGTAAATTTATGAGTATAAAAAGCAAACACCTTAAATATATCTAAAACATACTACTTTTTCCATTTACATAAGTATTTAAACAAGTGTTCTTGAAAATGACATAACTCCTTGCTAGAATATAACAACTCTAAGCTGTGGAGGCTTCTTGTATGAAAATCCTTTAAAGCTTTTAAGAAATGCTACCTATGTACCTGGAAAATGATCTTTTTGCTTTGAAGGACCTTAAGATCTACAAGATAAATTTGCATTTAGGGACATTTTTAAAGCACTTTTAAATTGATATCACATGTCTGATGTGATCCAAACTACTTTACAGTGAGGCATGTTAGTAACAGAGAAGGTGAATCATATCTGTATCATCTCGAGCCAGTTTTGAACAGAATCAGTCTTTGTCATTTGAAAGTCAAATAAATTCCTCTCTCGAATTATGAAGTGCAGGTGTAAGAGCCTATCAGATCTTAAGGTTAGTGATAAAAGCTCTCCATAATTAAGTGATTATTTATTTGACCCATCTGCTCAGTGCTCTGAACTCACTTGGGTTGAGTAATTCATTAGAAAGTTATTAAAACATTAAAAAAAAATTACTTCCCTTGAAGCAGAGCAATATATAAAGGAATATTTTTGTACAAAATCTTTTCAGTGTAATTTTCTCTGCCTCTAGGAAACAACGTAAGGATTCTGTCTTTTAAATAAGTTTGTGTTAGTGCCAAGTGTGTCAATTAATGTGTCCATATAACCATATCAAGATGAATATGAAAAAATATGCTTACACAGTGGCAGTAGAAGGTAATATACTGACAAAAGGCTCTGTTGTAATGGTTTCTTCAGAGGATCTACATTGTTTTCTATAATTGCCTGTTTCTCCTACACCGAGGCATGGAAGAGCTGTGTTCCTGACGTGAGTGGCTTAGTGAGGTTCACAAAATCCATAGGAAGAATCTGGGTAGTCTTACTCTTTTATGGCACCATGGCCAAATGTTGGTTCATTCCTCCTGTCATTAGGTATGCAGGGCAAGCAAAATGATATATGTATGCCTTGAAATTTCATTCCATTCCCTATTTGATATCATCATTGAGAGAATATTCAGATACTATTCCAGTAAGCTGTTATATTCATTCATCTTCGAACAGGATTTTTTTCCCCTTCCTGTTTGGTGATCAGGCTAAACTCCTAGCCTGCAGTAATGAAAAGTTATGGGCAGAAAAAGATGTGCATAAAGAAGCATAGGACTGGAGATTAAACTCCTAAGTCCAATTCATGTTATGCTAATGAGGCACATAAGATCATTCAGAGCAGGGTAATGCAGTGATATTACCAAGAAACCTACATAATTTACTATGGGGAGCCTTTACTTAATACATCATATTTCAGCAAGAAACTTAATAAAAAGAAGCTTAATACATAAATACCATGAAGAAGCACAGAAAATAGTGCAGCATTTGATCAGACTAATACATAAACACTACTGTGAAACCTAATTTCTAACAAGTTATTCGAGAATCAGAATATACATATTGTGTATTGTTACTGCTGAAACAATAGCTTAGTAACTGAGGATACCAGAAGAGGCATAATAAACATTTCCTATTATTTATATTCCCCAGTTGCCTATAGTGGCTGTATAACTTAATATTTGATTGAATGGTCTGGATATGAAAGCTATTTCCCTTGCAAAGTAATCCTAGCACTCAGCTGCAATACAGCAAGATGTGTTACCATGGTACTGTCATGAGGCTTATCCCATGATATTTTTCCCTCAGTTTTATTGATGCTTCCATTTTTAAAGCTGCTCAGTTTCATTGAAATATATATATATATAGTGCTATAACATGTTTTGATTTCTGTCCCATCAAGGGTCAAAAGAACATAATTCATTTGTTTGATCAAGATAATGTTAGTTGTTATTACTAGCACTATGGGAAAGTTTAATATCTGTTAGAAAATCTGGGATGTCCATTTGGAAAGATATTTCAGCATGTCTTTTGTTGGTATCTTCCCTGAAGAAGTATTTTTCTAAACCATGGCAGAAAAAGGGTAGGAAAAGAAAGTGAAAAGACTTAGGTGAGATGATAGCTACATGATGTGAGTTCTGACTCACTGGCTGGGGTCCATATTTCTCTTCTGCATTATGTCTGGAGGTGGTGACCGTGCATGTCAGAATATAGTTGATCTGAAAGTGCCAGGTGTAAATTGTTTCAGAAAAGTGCAGAATTGTACTTGATCATCACTGTATTTCTGTGAGTATTAAGCAGACTGTATTAATGCTAAGGGTTAGCTAAATTTCCTCTGGAAAATTCTTAAACCTATTTTTATTTTTTTTTTTTTGTCTTGTAAGTGTTTTTATTTCAGTAGACTTCAAAAGCCGAAGTGAAGTGAATATTCAAAATCTTGCCAGCTTGGTTTCCATCAGGCCAGCTGAGAATACAGACTTCTGGGGCTGCTGGATTTAGTCCTGATGGGCGCGTTGTCTCACAGCTGAAGGCAGGGGTCTGTATAATTGTCGTGGTTTAAGCCCAGCCAGTAACTCGGAACCACACAGCTGCTCGCTCACTCCCACCCTTCTTCCTCTCCTTGCTCCCAGGGGAGAATCGGAGGAATGTAATTCCCACGGGCTGAGATAAGATCAGTTCAGTAACTAAGGTATAATACAAACCACTGCTGCTACCAATAATAATAATAATAATAATAATAAGAGGACTAACAGGGTGAGAGGACACAACCGCTCACCACCCGCCAACTGATACCCAGCCCGAACCAAGCAGTGATCTGGGCCTTCCAGGTAACTCTCCCCAGTTTCTATACTGGGCATGATGTGCTGTGGTATGGAATACCCCTTTGGCCAGTTTGGGTCAGGTGTCC
>NW_009928309.1:0-565 GCF_000696875.1 Nestor notabilis | reverse complement strand
AAGATCTGGAAAGCTCTAGGAGCTTTGGCTCAAGATTTTTTCCATCCAGTCAGGAACTTGAAGTCAACAACTCTGTATTCTGGGGTTTTTAGTTCAGGCATTGCTTCCAAAGCTGTAACATTTCCAAATCTTCATCAATCAAGTGGGTTTGACAGTGAGCCAGAAACCACAGCTTTTAGTGCAGCAGTGGGGTAAGATGAATCGTATATTTTGTCTTCAGGCCTTCCAGCTACCCTGACCTCATTTCTCCTAATAAATCAGTGTGTTCTTTCAGAAATTTCCTACTTTCAGAAATAATTTCCAGAACTGGTGGTTGGGACTTGAATCTGCAGAAGCAAAAAATGCATCCAGCATGGAGGGCAGTCAGGTAGAGAGGCTGGAAAGGAGATCATAGAATCATAGAATGGTTTGGGTTGGAAAGGACCTTAAGATCATCTAGTTCCAACCCCCCTGCCAGGATCAGGGACACCACACACTAAACTATGTTGCCCAAGGCTCTGTCCAACCTGGCCTTGAACACCACCAGGGTTCAAACATTCACAGCTTCCTTGGGCAAACTATTCCA
>NW_009928308.1:0-3084 GCF_000696875.1 Nestor notabilis | reverse complement strand
GCCCCTGGTGAGCGTTCAGAGTGCGGGGCGGGGGAGTCTGGCTGCAGTCTTTGCTTCCCCGTGTCCAAGGCTAAGGTTGGGTGCGTTGCTGGAGGTGACTTTTGCTTCCTGGTGCTGGGATGAACGAGTATCACAGCTTTTCCTAACTGGAGAGATGTATGGGAGTCTGTCAAAGATGATGTTGGGGATTTTTAGGCACAAAATTATTAGTTTTTCCATAAAGGGCTTGCATTGGTAGTGCTGTGACAGCTTCTGGTCTGGTGGAAACACCATCCACCCCTCTGTCCCCTCCTTCCGCTCCTGGCCCTTCCATCTATCCCTCTGGTCCCCTCCAACCACTCCAGTCCCCTCTGTCCACCCCATGCTCTCCACCCACCCCCTAGTCTTCTCAGAGCTCTGCCATCCCCTGTGCCCTACTCGAGGCAGGACAGCCAGAGCAGGTGTTTCTGTCTGGAGATGTGGGCATTGGTGGACATGCGTTTTTTGGGGAGGGGGGTTGTTTTTTTCTTTTTCTGTCTTTCTGATAAGTGAATTTTGAAATTGTGCTGTCTGCCATCTTGCCTTGTCTGGGACTCAGGTGCAGGCTGCATCTGATCTTCCAGTATAGCTTCTCTGGCTACTAGAGAAATATTAATAATATTTAATTGTCTGTTGCACCTGATCTGGCTAGATCCGAGATCTCTGTGCACACAGTTCTATTTAGATACCTGGGACTTGTCCTCAGGCCATTCATAGCTACTCTCTCTTAAATCTTGTCCCTATTTGGAAGGAAAGGCAGGTTGCTTTTTTCCCTTAGGTATAAAGGAAATGGTAAATAAATATTTCCCCATGTGCCAGGATAAATGCATATAAATAAAAACATTCCCCTTTTAAGCGTATTAAGCACAACCAAGTCAGAATTTACTCCAAAGAGAGCATTAGCCCCCAAGTCCCATTTCTTTGGACCACTCCCCCAAATCTACCTGAATTATCATCTAGCTATACATATTTTACAGCAGGATAGCACTCTTCTGCTTTTCTGAGTGGGTATTTTTGCTTACCTCACTGTTGTTATCACAGGGGAGCAAATTGGGGAATTCCTGGATGGTTTTACTTTCATTTTGGTGCATGCCTCAGTGGAGAGGTGGGTTAGGAAGTGAGGAGTTCAAGGCAGTGGACGTTGTCTCCCAGCTTCTCTGTTTTGTGACCCTCACTTTGGTTTTGGTGCCACTGCTCTGTTTCTGGGCCAGTGCTCCTCAGAGATTGCAAGAAGTTGCAACACTAGATTTGCAACAGGAAGCTTCAAATTCATTGTTATTTTTCATGGGTTGGAATGACGGGAATGCCAAGTTGGGGAGGCGAGGTGAGGAGTGTTTTTCCAATGTGTTTTAATGGTGTTTCTGCATTTGAAGGGTGAGGCCAAGGGTTAAGGTTCAAAACTTCCCTGGCTCTTCTTGGGAGGTTTTTGTGCTTCATTTTGAGATCAGAGGTGTTTTATTGTAGGTCACTGCCCATCATTTCTTATGGTCTTACTTAGCAGAGCATTAGTAGCATAGGAGCTGTGCAGCACTGCCGGAGCTTTCATCTAACTTCTCAGTGTAGACTTCTTCTTGAATATGAGTCTTTCATAAATTCATATGAAATTAATTCATAGTCTTTGTCTGAATGGCTTCCAGTCTTCATTGGCATGATTCAATATTTATATTCAATATTAAGTAGGTAGCTTTTGATCATCAGGGGAATAAAGTCAGATCATTGCTGTCTCCAGGTCTCTGGGTGTTTTCTTGGCTGGAGAAATGTAAAATGGAAGCCTCTAAAGGTACTTACCAGGCTACTGGGAAAAGAGGTTTGTTTTGCAGGAAGCCCTGTTATTTTGCAGTTTTTTAAAATTTGACATGTTCAAATGTTTTCTTTTGGGTCTTCCATGGCTTTTTTTTCATTTTTAATGCATGTGTTATTATTAGCTTTCTTTATTTGTATAACTGGTAATATAAAATGAATTTCGTAATAAAACTTTTTGGATGAACACTTGCAGAGTCCTTTCCAGTACATTCAGAGTTTGAATTTTTGGCATTATGGGAATAGCCTGAAAACTGGTCCTGGTTAAGCCCAGTTTTCTTAGCATTTCACCAGGAACTTTGCTGTTGTTTTTGTTAGAATAGCGAGTGATGGGCATTAGAGGATTTTTACAAACTGGGTTTTTTTCCCACTTTTTGGTGGATCCCAGAGCTGCCTCACTTTTTACGTAGCACATCCTGAGAGCTTGATTTGGAATGGGAACCTGTGAAAAGCCTTTCTTGCAGCAATACTCTGTTATAACAGTATATGTTAATGCTCCATGATAACCACTTTGACATGGTTTTGACCTGGAGGGTCAGAGATCAGCAGAAGAGCACCCAGTGTCACCAGCTTTGCTCTTACTGGATGTCTGCTTGTCTTTTGGAGTGCAGGAACAGAAAAGACTGATGAAGTCCTTTCCACCCTGTCCTCTGCTGTTAGCACTCAGTCAGGTCACATCCCTTTGCTGCATTAATTTGGCTGAGTCTCAGAAATGTCCAAGGCTGTTCAAAGAGGCAGTACAGAGAGGGCAGAGTGGTGCTGGGTTATGGGGGAATGGGTGTCCTTTTGAACATAAGCAGGACAAACGTCTTGAGCAATTTGAGCAAAACCCAGAGGGAGACTTTTTACAAAGGTCTGTAGTGACAGACTGTCCTAGGTTCAGCGGTAACAGTTACTTTTTTCCTTCCTAGTAGCTGGTGCAGTGCTGTGTTTGGCTTTTAGTCAGAGAACAATGCTGGTAACACACCGATGTTTTAGTTGTTGCTCAGCAGCATTTATTGTGATCAAGTCTCTCATGCTCTGCCAGTGAGGAAGGGCATAAGAAGCTAGGAGGAAGCAGAGACAGGACACTTGACCTGAACTAGCCAAAGGGGTATTCCATACCACAGCACATTATGCCCAGTGTAGAACCTGTGGGGATTCACCCGGAAGAGTGAGATAGTTGCTCGAGTTGGGCTGGGTGTCAGCTAGCGGGTGGTGAGCAATTGTATTGGGCATCACGTGTGTTTATTGGGTTTTTCCCTTTCCCCTTTTAGTTTTATATTC
>NW_009928307.1:1443-7242 GCF_000696875.1 Nestor notabilis | reverse complement strand
AACCATAAACACACAAGGAACACCGCTGAGTTCAATCAGATTATTCATGTCTTTAAATCTAGCTGTGCATGTATGCCTTATTAGATTCCTTAGCTAGGCTATAGACATTCATTCTCTGAACAGCTCTCTACTTGAAGTGTGTTATCATGCCCAAGCAGAACTTCCTGGCCCAACAGTTTAGCTGTTGGAACAGCTCACATGAGCATCCTTTGATGTACTCCAGACAAAAGCCAGCTGACTTGGTTTAAACAATACATGAATGTTCTGAGCTAAACCAGCTAACCCGCTCCAGCAGAGACAGGGGAACCACCTACACATATCATCAGGTGAAGAGGTGGGAGGGAAGGCAGTGATAATTTGCATATGGGCATTAGAAACAACTGAGAATATCCCCTTGCTTCACACAGGCCAACACAATGACAGTGACTTATCATCAGAAGTGATTGTTTCAAAATCAGTGACAAGGAGATCAAAAGCTTCCTATTGTTCTCTGATCTCTTCACCTATCTACTTGCTCCTAAAGCTTATATGGTCACTGTAGAATTTGAAACACTAAAAAAGTTAGCACACTTTGTAAAACCCAGGAGAGAACCACAGGTGCCTGGGTTTATTTTTATACAGTCACTACAGTAAGCACTCAGCCTTGGACCACTCAGCGCTGGAATCACTGTGGCTGTGGCATTGTGTGCACACCTCATACCCACTTCACTTATTTCTGTGTCAGTCACCTTCCCCCTCCAGAATGAACCTTTTTTCAGAGGAAACAGCCTATCTTCCACACTGCAGCAGCTGAAGAAAAATCTTCCTATGCAGCAATATTTAAAATGTGGTTTTATGCTCTTATAGCAGCTAGTTTTCCTTAAATGATTTAAGGGAATGAATACATCTAAAAGGCCAGCACTGAGCCATTCTGCAACAGCAACACGAAGCTGAACTGCCTCTGCTTTAAAGAATCCAATCTCTCGTGGACAGCTCCTCACAGCAGATCTTGTCTAGACTGGGAGGGAGGAAGGTTATTTTTTATTGCATTATTTTGCAGAGAACTTTACTTTGCATTTTATTTCATTCCATATCCTCCAGTCTAGCGAGACTTCAGGTGGGGGGAGGGGGGTGGCAGGACAGACGTGTGCAAATGCATAATCCCTGATCTGTCGCAGTTTGACAACAGCCCTTCTGCAACTGGTTCACCTTTGCATGCAGCCAACCATCTATCATGTATTACTCATCTAAAAGTTACACTCTACACTGGAGAGTAGTTAAAAGCTTTTGCAGCCTGAAGTGATTCAAAGCAGGTTTTTATTTTGGCACTCTGTCAGGGTGGGTTTTTTAATCTCAAGAACTTAATAAAAACAGTCACTGCTAAAGCAGGATGGAACATGTACAGTCCCATGCCCTCTCTTTGAGACATCTGACATGTTTTCCCATTGTGTCCCAGAACATTGTACTGTTCGTACAAATATTACTGGGATCAGAGGGACTAAGAATCCGGTATTGCCTGAAAAAAAACACCAATAATCCCATATACTGCACTGTATTGCTGAGAGTCTCTGAAACTGTCAGACAGGCTGATATTGACTAGGGGATGATAAAATCAGACAGGAAAGTTTCTTGGTTAGTAGCTAATTCACTGAGAAATGAAACTCGAAGAGCCACGCAAACTTTGCTGGTAGTTTAATCCAAAAAAGTGTTCCTAAATAGGTTGGGGTTTTTTTTCCTAAATTAAATAATCCTGAAAATGAAATGTTACACTCGTGTTTGAAAGGCTCCTTTTTCTTTCCCTCAGAAGGAAATGAACTGGAACTGGTTTGTCTTAGGTTGTTCACTGGGGAGGGGTGGAAGACAGAGAGATGGAGGAAGAAAATATTTCCACTTCAGACAGCTCTGACCAAACATTTGTTTTGGTTTTTCATGTTAGCTACCACAGCAAATAAATTCATTCTTCACACACAAGGCAGCTGGGAAATATCAGAGTTTTCAATGCTTCCCAGGAATGGGACAAAGCTGAAAAGATTCCCCCCATTTTACTGATAATGACTTTCAATAGTGTCAGGGTTTGTTGCTTTACTAGCTAGAAGCGTTTCCTTATACCAACCTTCTTCTAATGTTTAAGGACCTTTTTATTCTTGGAAAAAAATCCTTTTTTCTCAAAGAAAGAAAAAAAAAAAAGACAGCCTGCATGTTCTTTCCTTCATCTAGAAGGAAAATTGTCTTGCTGTCTGGGGAAGGAAACAGAGGAAAGACCAGGCTGACTCTAAAGATCCTTTCTGTACTTTCCATGATCATCACTCTAATACTGCAGGGCTTAGGAGCCTTGAACACAGGCAGAATGCTAGGTGCTGCACAAACAGAATAGAAAGACAAATCCTCTGCCAAACAATTAGCAGTCTAAGAAAATATTTTCCATGCAATTGGATTTCACTCCATATGTAAGGACTTTATCTATTAACCTATCTTCCTTGTACCTAAAACCCCTTCTGTACAGGTACTACTACTAGCTGGAAGATAAAAAGTCCAATCAAGATGTATTAGGAGAACCAGGAGTTAAATTAAAGGAGCTCTTATCCTCTAAATGATGTAGCCAGGGGTGAGAATCCTCTTTCTTTACTAGCAAGGCAAACCAGGTTCTTTCACACACTAAACAGAAGGAAACGAAAATGAAAAAATAGCAGAACTTCATGGAGTTAAAGATCCAAAGCCATCTCCATAACGGGAAGTAAAAAGAAGGGACAAATACCAAGAATTCCATACAGAAAAAAATAATCATCTATAAAATTTCCTCTTATTTTTTTGGCAGTGATTTTTTTTCCTACCCATCTCTATCTTTGTTCAGCAGTTTTTCTTAGGTGCCACGTTCAATAATCCTTCTGTGCTTTGATGTCAAACATTCAATAGCTGTCTGCCTCCCTCCCACTCCTCCATATTCTCTGCAATCCATCTCCTCTGATTAGCTAAGATTTCACCTTCAGGAACACCTCTGCTTCTCTGAGTGAGCACGAGTGTGTGCGCGTGTGTTTATATAATATTTGCAAATATTATCCCCCTCCTGCTCTGCACGCTACAGAGCAACCCCTGCCAGAGCACTGGATTAAACATCAGTGCCATTCAGTAATTCAATTTGGGAGGCCTGCTGTTTTGAATCCAGCTCAGGACATCATGAGAGATGCTCGATTGAATTTAGGTCCTGCTTTCGGTATTATTCCATATTTAATCTGAGCTGAACTGCATTTAACTTGCTTTCTCCACTCTAATGGCAAAAGACGAAGAAGGCACAAATGTTCCCTGACCTCATGCAGTGGGGGTGGTGGTGTCTTACTTCTCTCTTATTTTGGTTTGCCACTGGATTAAGCCACATCAGAATTACTGGCATCTTGCACAATGAGTTGGTACCCCAGCAAGCAGCTGTGCTGGCATCACCTTTCCTCACTCACCGGATTGTTGTACATCTCAATGATGAGCTGTTTCACTCCATGCAGTGTTGGATGAGCCCAAGGAGACGGATTTGCCCAGTGTCGGTTTAAATCAAACCCCATCAGGGAGCACCTGCAGACACACACACAAGAAAAAAAACACACACAAATGACATATATGGACTGCAGCCTCTTCTGGCTTCAGCTGCAGAAATACATCTGCAGCTGATGTATTTAAACAAGTTATTATCATGGAAAAAACCCAAAGAAAATGCTCCTCTGAGGATGAGGAAAACCTGCAGCAATAGCCACTCTTAGAAATAACATGACCAGAAGAGTACCAACTGAAACATCTTTGCTCATTCAGCCTTCCTCCCCTCAACAACACAACTGCTTACTCTATCCTTTGCCTTCTACCAGCTTGCCACACTGGCACTGGAAGAGCCTCCTTGGCCTTTGAGGTTCTCTTCTCACCAGTGCTTTAGCTGGGGGTCTGTAGCTATGAGGATGATTCATAAACTTCATCACCAGGCCTTTACTTTGCTCTCCGTCAAGCTTTGACTCAGCAAAGTTGTTAAGAGCATTGAAATCAATGGCCATTAAGTATGTGCTTCAGGGATTTAAAGCATGAATGTAATTGTTCCACTAACCCAGGGCCTTAGTCTCTTCCCCTCCTGCAATTGCCTGCACAAAAGTTAGCCAACCAAGACACTAAGTTAAAATGCTTACTGGCCATGAAATCGTGCGGGCATTGAAGCATGTGTGCCACCTTGGCTTCTCCTTCCTGGCCTGCCCTTTCAGTACACTTTCTTGAGTTTGATTCTGCTGCTCATAGCCCCACAGAGTAACATCCCATTCCTTGTGAAGTCCCACTGGAGCTCAAAGGGGTGTTGTTAGAGTGAACACAGAGAAATCAAAAAGATGAAAGTGGCACAAATAGGAGGGGGAAATGTCCCTTGACCACTGCAGAGATCACCTAGACAATCTGTGACCACTAATACAAGCAGGGAGAGAAGTCTCTCCTGTCATCTAAAACTAAGCTTAGGACCAGCGGAACTTGCGAAATTCTTGCTCAGATATTCTATGAAAGACCACACAAATAATAAAATCCCAGAAGAAGATGCAACTTCCTCTATATTTAAACAAACAAAAAAATCAACTCTTCTGCTAAGCTTTAAAGCTTCTTGAGAAAAGAATAGCTTTCATTGATCCCTAGTCTATTATGAGAATGCCTGTTCAGCCTTAATCTTTCAAACACACCTATGCAAACAATAGAGATTTACTCCCATAGCGCTATCTTTTGACAGAAATTCTAAGAATCTGATGACCAAACCTCGTAAGTTTAATTGCCAAAAAGAAAGAAAGATGCCTCACTCTTCTAATAGCTGAAACAAACAGTTACATACAAAACCAAATAAAAACTAAGAGAGGTGAAATGCTAAGAAAAGTGAGGAGACAAAACCAGAGGATAAAATTCGTTTTGAAAAAATGATGAATGAATGTTTTTCTGTGAACCAAAAAGTATGAAGTTAATGGGACATTCTTTTATAAAAATTCCCTTGGGAAGCTAAGCAGGAAGGAGCTGCCGTGCTCTTTGGCCTTACTCAACCCAAGCATCAGGCTGTCTGGGAGTTCAAACACCCAGCTACCAGCTCTGCAACACCATCAGTGCTGATGTGGTGTACAGATGAGGTGCATTGCTTTCCGTGCTGGAGAAAACCACTTCCTTATCTTGGTGATCACTTGTCTGGTTGTCTAGAGAACATAGGGATTTCTTCTCTGGATACTGCAACAGCTGCAGTTCTACAGACAACTCCGAAAGTTGTCTCCATCACTCTATAAAGCAAAACATATAATATTTATAGATCTTTTTTTTTTTCCCCCAGTTCTACTAAATCCTATCTTCTTTTGAACTCACAGGCATTAGTGTAAAATCAGAAGTACTTGCAGAGATATAGGTGGAATTACACTGTGAGCAGAATCACAGGGATGAGTTTTTCATTTAATAAAAGCAGAAACTGTGGTGATCATCATCATCAGTCTTTTGGCAAAGTTGCCAAGGAAACAGTATGCTCACTCAACAGGATAACTTCCTTAACAGATCAGAACCTGGTCAACGTGCTTCCATTTGCATTTTTATTTTAAGAATATTTAAAGCTAATAACACTAAAGAATCACATAATGATTTGGGTTGGAAGGGACCTTAAAGATCATCTAGTTCCAACCCCCCTGCCACAGAAAATGAGTACATTTTGATTCCATTGTGTTCATCTCCAAAGCACATTGAAATGGCCAAGCTACAGAGCACCAAAAGCGAATTTTAAATTCAAACATGGATTCTCAGTATTAAATCTGAGACTTTTTAGGTAACTCTATATAAGTCTTCCCTGTA
>NW_009928307.1:0-1413 GCF_000696875.1 Nestor notabilis | reverse complement strand
AATATCTAACTTCAGTAAGATACTAAGGCATTGCGATTTGCAATATTTGAATGCGCCATGAATGTCTGGTTAGTGATGAATCTCATAGTGCATTTCAAGCAAGAAGAACAGTTGAAAATAGTTGTCTTTACTTGAGAAGACTTTTTATAAACAGAAGGAAGCAATGCTTGACAAACAAGTTATTCATTTGGGAAGCTCCTCCGAGCTCTGTTTAATAGGAATCCAAATTAATTTCCAAATACCGTTTAGCCAGTCTTTGATGTGGTATATCACATCTTTATCAGTGTAACAACAATTAATTAAATTTCTGATGTAGGCATTACTATTGCTTTCCAGTCTGGGAACAGTGTAAAATTTTATCCCCCCCTCCCCTCCATTTTAAAGCCTTTTTTCTTTCCTTTTTGCCTAAAGACAAATTTGTATCTTCTACATTCTCTCTTTATTCATGTGTTGCAAACTTGTGGTCTCTCTAAGGAAACATCAAGTTGTGTTCCTTGGTACTTCAGATTTGATTATTGACTCTATTACATCTAGAACTGTCTCCCTCAGCTCACGTATATCAGGACATGACCAAAACATATGGTAAGAATCTCCCACATGCCTATTTCAGATCCTGCACTTACTATATTCTCTTGCTCCCAGATGATGTGATCTCCCTTGTGGCTAATACCTCCCATGCAAGAACTTGAACAGGATAACTTAAAAATTGCTTCTTGCACTGCTTTTTAATTCCCCCTACCAATCTTAAACCAGCCCATTTCTAGTACACGTTGCTTGCTGCTTCCATTGCTTAACTGTTTACCTGCTGCTTTGAGCACTGGGTAGGCAAAGTAGAAATACAGATATACTCTGGAAACAGCAGCTCTACAATGGGAAACAACTGTGTTCTAATACAATACAGGATCTTTCAATATTGGAGACCGGTTCGTTTACCACAAGTGTTGCCATTGGTTTCAGTGCAGTTCCTCATGTGACTATAAGTGTTCTCCAGATTTAGAATAAATCTGTCCTCTACAGATTATGTTTATTTTGTGCAGTAAATAAACTAATGTGTCCAGTACAAAATTAACCATGGAGAAAAAAACCTGAAGTATATCAAAGGACTGTTTAAGGACGATCTTTCAAAGGGGGTATGGAGGAAAGCAAACCAGGGGACAAGACAGACTCCAAGAGGTACAAAAGGAGACAAAAGCAGCTCCAAAATTAGAGTTGGAGCAGGTGAACATTTCCAGAGTAAGGACACTGGAGAATATCCCATTCCATGAGGTTTAATGGCCATGCCCATGAATGCTTTTATAGGTGTAGGAGGTAATATTGACATGGAGCCAGATAAGAATGCTGACACACAGTCTCATAGGTTAGAAAAAAGTGTAATCAGAAGTAATGAAAAAACTACATATATATATATATATA
>NW_009928306.1:0-1169 GCF_000696875.1 Nestor notabilis | reverse complement strand
GGGGTGGAGGAGCTGCCAAGGGGATGCCTGGCTCCGGGAATGCTGCTGCTTCACCAAGAATCAGGAGTTTTCAGCTGGGAGCAGCAGAAAGGCTGAAGGTGCCACCGAGAACAGGTGATTTCCTGGGGAAAAATGCCCCCAAGTGGTGGTTTGGTTGGAAATACTCGATTCCCGTGTCCTTCCCATGTGGCAGAGGAGAATTCCCGGGTTTTAACATTTTTAATCCTGTATTCACTTTCCTTGTTCAGGCTGAGCTTCGTCCTGTGTTCCCATGGGAAAAGCACTCAGGTCTCAGTGGGGCGGTTTATTCTGCTCCACAGGGACAAGTTGTGGCATCCTGATGGTGACAGTGACCTCACGCCTCTGTGTTGCTGCCGAATAAAATCCTTCCCAAAGGGGTGAATCCAGCCAATATTGGGAACATCCTACGGGATTTCACCCGGCAGGGAGAGATGTGGGATGGCCTCAAGCATCACCACCTCCTGCTCCATCCCACTGCTACAGGTTGGACACATGGTGGGGACCCGTGTTAAGACAGGAAGGGGATGGGAGGAGGATCAAGGAAAGTTGTGGGATTTGGGAACTTTGGCTTCTTGTGTGGGGAAGGAGGTTTGAGGGGGAGTGATGGAGAGTTCAGGGTCATGGATGAGTTCTGGGAATGTGGGATGTGGCGGTGTGACGGGGGCATGAGATGTGGAGTGTGATGGGGACATGGGATGTGGAGTCCAAGCCAGGATGGGCCAGGCAGGAGGGAAGAGACAAGAGGGGACAGGCAGGATGGGATGGGAACGGGGACAGGCAGGATGGGGGCAAGTAAGATGGGGACTGGATGAGATGGGGACAGGGGGAGGCAGGAGGAGTCCAAGGTAGGATGGGGACAGGCAGAATGGAGACAGGCAGGATGGGGACAACGGGAGGGGACAGGCAGGAGGGAGGCAGGATGGGATGGGGACAGGGACAGACAAGATGAGGCTGGGCAGGATGGGGACAAAGAGAAGGGGACAGGGGGGACAGGGACAGTCAGTATAGGGACAGGCAGGACAGGGACAGGCAGAATGAGACCAAGGCAGGACAGGGACAGGCAAGAGGGGATGGGATGGGGACAGGGGCAGGCAGGAGGGGACAGGCAGCAGGCAGGAGGAGTCCAAGGCAGGAGAAGGAGAGGCAAG
>NW_009928305.1:239-1134 GCF_000696875.1 Nestor notabilis | reverse complement strand
CTGCCGGCACCGAAACACGGGACCTGGACCCCATTTCTGAGCCCTAAGTCCAGCCGCAGGAGCTGGGCGTGAGCCCCCAGAACATGGGGCTGGTGTCTGGGTCAGCACCAAACCGCAGCATTTGGTCCATATGCTCAGCTCCAAAACACAGGAGTTAAGTCTCCATTTCTGAACCCTAAATCTGGCCAAATGAGCCTGGTTTTGAGCCCTCCTAATGTAGCACTTTTAGTCTTTTTTTACGCACCACAGAAGTGGCTGGGGGGCCCCCGCTTTAGTTTTTACGCACCACAGAAGTGGCTGGGTGACCCCTGTTTCAGGCTCCTAAAACGCAGCACTTTTACTGTCTGTTTCTCAGCTCCAACACTGGCCACATGAGCCTGGTTCTGACCCCCCCAAACACAGCACTTAGAGCTAAGTCTCTCTTCATGAGCCCCACAACACAGGGCTTGACTGACTTAATCGCTGCGTCTGAGCCCTAAATCTGGCCAAATGAGCCTTGTTTTGAGCCCCCAAAATGCATCACTTTTAGTGGGTTTTTTGTGTGAGCCTTAAAACTGGCCAAGGGAGTGGGGTTTTGAGCTCCTAAATTGCAGGACTTGGTTTCTGGTCTGTGTTTCTGAGCCCCAATATTAGCCCAGTGAGTCACCTCATTTCAAAACTGCATACGTGGGACTTTGTTTCTAAGCTCTGAACCTGGCTTTTGGGCAGCAAAATGCATGACTTGACTTGGTCTGTTTGAACCCCACAGCTGACCACATGAGCCGGTTTCCAACACGTGGGGCGTGGTTTCCACTTCTGAGCCCTAAATCTGGCTTTAGTGGCCCTGGTTTTAAGCCCCCAAATCATAAGACAGGCGCTTGGGGAGGCCAGCCAGGCCTCTGACCCCAGCGTCCAG
>NW_009928305.1:0-204 GCF_000696875.1 Nestor notabilis | reverse complement strand
CCGCCTCCCCTGGCCCCCCCCCCGCCAGCCACATCCCGGTGACATGGGTGTCGCTCCCGGCTCCGCAGCCCCGACCGGGGCGCTCTGCTGAGCCATAGTCCCCGCTGCAGCCCCAGACGGGGCCCAGTCCCAGAGCCCTGGCGGTGCTCAGAAAGCGGCCGGGAGACCGACCCTCCGGGGTTTATTCCCCGGCGTTCCGCGCCT
>NW_009928304.1:0-12742 GCF_000696875.1 Nestor notabilis | reverse complement strand
AGGCTGCTGCCCGGTAAACACTTAACTCACCGTTGGAATGCCAGAATTCGGGCACAGCCAGGCAGCAGCTATGTGTGAGCTTCCCAAGTGGCTCCTCAGCCAATCTCACCAGCACTCTCAGCGCTGTAGTAGGGATGAGTTGATAGCACATGCAGACTGCTTACAGCTCCCCAGCCACTGTCCCGTGCAGCACAGCTGTGTGTCTGACAGAGAGAGAACACTGAGAATCCATGTACTACGGTGCTTTTCCCCTGAGTTCTCCAAAGCCCAGCTTCCAAACTCGGTCAGAGAGATCAGAGCAAGCCTCAGAAGGTCCAGCTACAGCAACTAATCCCAACTCTAAGTACCTAACAAGCAACTTAATTTCTTTATCAGCTCTTTGAGGTTTTTCCACTCAATCACAGTTCTCATCTATCACTTCCCTCCCAAGTTCCAATTTTACGTTTTCTGTCACCTCTGCACCATGTCAATTCTCTATTTGGGTTGTTGAAGAAAAGTCTCAAGAGACTTGTGATCACAGGTAACAATTACTTTCACATCTTTAAACCTCTTTCATGCAATCACCCCAGTCAGCTAAGGCAATCCTTTGCCCAAAGAGTATTTGGTGCAGTTCTTGTGCTATGTTGCTATGAGCAGCAATTAGTAGCTAAGTGTAAAAAGTAATCTGTTTTAAAGCAACATATGCCTAAACTGTTCTGTATGTACAGCTTGTACTTTTTTGTTGTTTTCTTCTACACCAAACACTGGCTGGGAGTTCTGCTACTTCTTTGACACCTTCACCAGCAGCTCCACACTACTTTGCTTGAGACACCAAAAGCATTAGTAGCAACCCATCTTGCTTTTGTAGGACCACAGGGATTTCACAAACATACAAATAAGACTATGCTTCATAGTAAAACATAACTTTTATAGGATGGTAAAAATGCAACTATTATGTCCCATTGTCAAAACACTTTATTACAGTTACCATATAGATGCTGTATTTGCTATGTTAGTTAATGAAAAATCACATTATTTCTATCCCCTATTTGTCATAAGAATGCCAGCTCCAATCTCTAGTTAGCCAGTACCTCCAGCCTCTCCAACTTGTTAAAGAAGTAGTTTTATACTTCATCTAGGTTGTCCCATATTCTTAAAACACGCATCTTCAGTCATCCAGGCCCTCCTTAGGGCCTTCCAGTTCTTCCTTTCATGAAGCAGACATCCTGCTGTGGAGATCTCACTTATGTATATGTCTTCCTGGGGGTGTTAAACCCTCTTAAATTGACAGTCATGAAGTACTAGTTTTTCAGCTATGCTTTAACACACCATAAGATGCTTCTGGTTCATGAGCAGAAGGATCTTCTCATTTGCTAAAGCCTAAGTGCACTTTTGGTATCCAGAAAATCTATTTTCTTATACTGTTGCATCTTCTCATACTATTGGACAAGGAAGTGGTCATGCAGTTTATTACTAATGGTTCTGTGACATGTATACATGTGCTCTTGGCAAGTGGGAAAATGGAAAATTTCCCTCTACTGAAGCTCAGATTTGAGAACAAAATCCTCTATTAACACCTGCATGTAGAAGGTGAAGATACAACTGCTTAACAATCCTCTTCCCTCAAGCAAGCCAAAAAGTCACCATGATCAACTCTGTAGAGGAAGATAAGAGGAACATGTCTGAAAGATCTAAAGAGTAAGTTTAAAACAAGTGAAGAGGAAAGGACTGAAGAGCAGAAAAGAAGGAAGCTTAACACAGAAGTCAGAAGAACGAGGAAGGAGAACACTCTGATCATGAAATCAAAATAACCCATCTTCACCCTCAGTGAAATCACATCCAAGTAGGTGTTTCAGTGTTTGTGTTTCAGGGTTCACCCACCTGGATGTATTCTGGAGGCACCTTCAGAATGTATTGGTTTGAATCTGCTGCACGGAGGGGTTACTATGGCAGTCCATACACCTTTCTACGTGCTGATGCCTTCTTAAATCAGTACTTTAAGAATGGTAAGAATTACACCACAGTTTCGTAAATCCATAATATGATCTTCACTTTGCATTGTGTCTTCAATTCTGGTTACTCCATTTGAGAGGCTACCAGTGTTACAGGCCATTAGGGAGAATATAATCTACAGTCTTTAGTTCCACACTTTCTGTACCATTGTACCATTCAGACATACTAAATTTTTAGGTAAATATTGTATGGCAGGAACATTACAGAGCATTTAATGTGACAGACAGTTTTTTACAAGGAAAGTTACAAGATGCAAGGTATTTAGGCTGGGGTTCCATAGCAGCTTAAGTAAGTCTTAACCGCTGGCTCTTTAATTCCCATTGTTCTCCCCACCCCACTTGGGAGCTCTCAACCCCTCTATTTCACCCACTGTAGCACCCATTTGACCTTCTGTGAAGCCACCTCAGCTCAGAACCAGGCACAACACCAAGCTGGCAGCTCTCCTGAACATTAAGGAGTTTTCTGATGCATTGTAGATTGAAAGGGTTCAGTTTGAGTCTGAATCAGGGCAATAGAGGCAAGAGGGACCAGCAGCCAGGTGTTACATCGACCAAGGCTGGCAAGGAATCACCAGGCTTTGCACGTTCATTAGATGATCAATGATGCTGCAGTGGTTAAGAAGCTATTTGCAAAGCAGCTGTTTGCTCTGTTAAAACATGGTTAGTTCTTTGCGTGCTTAATATAGTCATGTGTTACATGGGTCTACTATGTGACCAACGGAGAGAAAAAGCTTGCCTCTGGGCACAAATGAACAAATCCTGGTGAATCTTGTTCATTTCTCTGGATACTGCCCTCAACCATAGGGCAGCACTGCCACAGCCAATGTGTTTAATAAAAACCCCTGCTGTCAGTCACTCACTCACTGAGAAGGTCAGTTTCCTTTCTGCCCCCTGATTTAAAAGGTATCTTTTATGGCAATTTACAGTAAGACACTTTCACATGGACACATCTAAGGCATTAGTTCACCCTCTTGCCTGCTGACTCCAGAAAGGAGCAGATGCCTTTGGGAGGCAGCATCTTTAAGCCACACACAGTTTGCCAGAGCTCATTTGTCAGTGCCCTGAGGCAAGCCTTTCATCTTTTGGCCACATAATGATAGCAGAACTGTATTATAGATGGCTGTACTTACATGCATGAGCAACCCAGTTAAAGTATGTATTTCTGCTAGCCAACACAAGCAGCAAATTCCCACTGGCTCACTATCAGCCAGCAAAGCCATTCAGTAGGTGTCCAGAAAACTCAGACCCCTCTCCAAGAAGCCAGTCTTCAGACTTGCTGTGAACACATGCCTGTACTCAGGAAGATTCTGCTCAGTAGCAGCAGAACAATACAGACTAGTCCTTTTATGAACAGATACCGCTTCTAGACAAAACGTGAACCCAACATGCAAACTCTCCTTCAAAGGAAATAAAAAACCCCCAAAATTAATTTCTCCCAGACCTCTTGGTATGACTGATGGTTTAAGTTCTAATAAAACGACTAAAAACTGCCACAAAAACGGAGGCAGAAGAATGTGAGCACAAAATCAAAACTTGCTACAAAAACAAAGCAAAATATCCACAGAGCTGGTCTTGATTTAAATAGAAAACACTTGCATAAACATCAACATTACAGTTTAAGAGAAGCACCATACTGTTTTAGTTTTATAATACTGACATTCACAACACCTAGGGACTGCCTGTATGAGGAGTACAAACAGGCTGAGTACACTGCTATTAGACTGAGTATTTCCACTTAAGAGCACTCAGAAATAGCACTCATTACTTAAGATGCTTCTAGAATGGCAGAACATAATTGCGTTCCTGTTACAGGACTCACACCTATAACTTCGGCACAGAAAATAAGCACATACCTTCACCCAGAGCAAAGATTATGTTCAACAACAGGACCTGTACTTGCATGAAGGCAGTTAAGTCTGCTATCGTGTTGTGACCAGGGTTTTATTTGCTCAGTTTCCACGGGCTTCAGTGTTACATGGTCCAGTTAAAGCCCACATTCTCCTGGGAGCATTTAGGCTGTTAAAGCAGTTACAGGACCAACATAAGCCTGCATAATCAGCAGGGCTTAGCAAGCTACTATGCTTTGTATTTTGCCGAGTAACTAATCTGCCTCTAAAATACTGTGGCATCATTTTCATCTTAAAACTAACAATTCCACAGACCCAAAAGCTGACACCTGCCCTCAGTGCAGAGCAACTCAGCCCAGCAGAAAGGTGGAGGGAGGCTCATCTGGAAGCCAGTCTTTTACTTATGCTAAAAGTAGTAAGAGATGAAAGGCATGTTTTTGTCATCCCCAGCAACAAAGACAATTCAACTCTAGCTTATATTTAAACCTTGAACTCTCATGGCCTTCACAAAAGATAAAACCTTCATAAAGAAACATTTGTGTTGAGTCATGCAGTATCAGCTTTTCAGAATCAACACCCCATGTCTTGGAAAGTAATCACTAATAACTAGAGCAAAAAGCTAGGATTAGTTCTTCAGTTCCCTTTAAAAAGTTAAGATCCTTTATGAAAGTTGTCTAACAAGATGAGTCCTTAGACACACTTGACCAAAACACTTTAACACTTTCTTCCAGTCAGTTAATTTCAAAGTTAGCACAGAGCATTGTACAAAGAGTAACACTGTTTTCAGCTAAACTTTGACTCGCTAAAGTCACCCACTAATGCTCACAGGCTCTTGTAGGAAATTGGACTTGGGCAGAAGCTGCAGTCTGGATGAGAGTAAATTACACAGAAAAACCACATCTATTTGCTATATATTAATTTTTCCACTTTAGAGCTCAAAGTTCGCTTAAAAGGTAGCTACAGTATAATTTCTTCTCATAAAGCTGCAGAGGGATAACATGTTAGCATCCTTCCTAAAGATGAATGAGAGGATTTGTTCTGCCTATAGTATGAGGGCTTACAGGTAATGCCATCTTTTAACATCAACCTATGGTATCATCTAAGCCTGCAAGAAATCTGTAGAGGGACTTTTTACACAGGCCTCTAGTGACAAGACAAAGGGGAATGGCTTTAAACTGAAAGAGGGGAGATTCAGATTAGGTATTAGGAACAAATTCTTCCCTGTGAGGGTGTTGAGGTGCTGGCACAGGGTGCCCAGAGAAGCTGTGGCTGCCCCATCCCTGGCAGTGTTCAAGGCCAGGTTGGACACAGGGGCTTGGAGCAACATGCTCTAGTGGAAGGTGGCCCTGCCCATGGCAGGGGGTTGGATCTGGATGAGCTTTAAGGTCCCTTCCAACCCAAACCATGCCATTATTCTGTAAGTCTTAACCAGGCTTTCTTCATGTTTATTATAGCAAAATACTTTTTAGCCACTTTTATACTGCAGGAAAGAACTTGGTGAGATAAAATAAAATCATTTTGACAAGTTAAGACATTTTTAAAAGCACCTGCTTGGCTTCAGTTCCACCTCCCGTTGTGACAGACCTGGGCATCAAAGCATTCAGTTTTACAGAATAAATCCATCACTCTTGAAAGTGTCAGGTCAGGAAATTAGTGGAAACAAAGACCTCTTCCGTGAGGATCTCTAAATCAAAGACCTGTGATCAAAATTCTCACTTCTACAGATAATTTAAGGATCTTAATGTAATCCAGAATACACCTAATGGAACAGACTATATACATAGAAGATCAGGGTTAAAACCCCTAAGGAAAACAGAAGTGATAGTAGTTGCACAGAAGAGATTTGAGACACAAAGCTTAAGTGCTGTGCACGAAAAATTGAACTAAAGACACTCAGAGAATCCAGGAAGCGGGAACACCAGAAAAACAGAATAAATTCCTTGGGTAAACTAATCCAATTCCTTTGTACAATAACAAGACCCACATTCTTTATTAAACTCTTCTCACAAACCAGAGCAATTACTGAAGGTAACTAACACGCAGCAACAAAATTAGCTAACGCAAGTAAAAAAGTCCTTTTTAATCATTCCAGTTCTCGAAGATTACCTGTCTCTAGCAGCACACGTTGCCCATCTGCTCCTCTTTGTGCCGGTGACTGGCACAAACTCCCACCTGGTGATGAGAAGCATTTGCCGACATGCTGAGCTGCCAAATTCAGTGCTTCACACACAGAGCATCCAATCTCCCCTTTGGCGCAGCAACAACATCAAGCTGGTTTTATCATCACATACCAATGGCCACATTTGAATATTTGGCAATATGATGGACTAACTCATTGAAGGTTTGATAGGGAAGTGGTCAGTGTACATATATGCACTCTTATAAGAGTAAAAAAAGCAGAGCTTTGAGCTCACAGCTTTTCTACTGCACCACACACACAGTATTGACACTGCTGAAAATTCCAGGACAGTCAAGAAGCATCTTTTCCTAAAGAAGTTTCCAAAATCTTCTTTCTTTTCTTTTCAAGCAGTAGATTTATTGGTATTCTTGACTGCACAGAACCACCCCAGTTTTTCTGTGAGTATATGGAGAACAAGCTGAACACCACATACTCTTACAAAAGTAGAATTAGTCTCTCCTATGGTTTTACAGAAATAACCTCAGAATTTAGAAAACTAGAAATCCATTTCCCTGCTGCTTTTGCTGGACAACTGCTGCTCTAATACATAGTACTGTCATCCCCCCCTCCACTAAATAACAGTGCCCCACTCTAAAAACTGCTTAAATATATATTTTTTTATATATATATGTATATGTAGAGTAAGTCTGTCTACAGTCTTCTCTCTCTCCCTCTTTACTGTATCCTCCATGCATAAGCAAGTATCATCCTCATCATAGAATGGTTTGGGTCGGAAGGGACCTTACAGATCACTCAAGCCTTTCTGTACCTCAGCTCACAGAAGACATCGACATACCAAACCACTTCATAAGAGATGTCCAAAAATTACACTAGAATAGCTGCAGCCTTTTCACTTGCTAATTTAACAGCTTAAATCTTTGCATGACTTTGTGTAGCGACCATTCATAGCACAGAACAGTGCTTTAGACAAAAGTGGTTCAACTACTTAACATACTGTATTGCAAACATTAGGAAAATAACCTGGAGCATCAAGAAAAATTTTCAGCATTACAGTATCTTAATTAACTACAAAGTTTAACCTTCTCTCTGGATTTATTTGTATTTCAAAAGCTGATACAAACTCAAAACCATTACATACATACCAGTCACTCCTGTAGACTAGAATGCGAGTCTTCACTGGGAATTTAGCACTTTTCCAACAATATGCATCGTCATATGTTCAGCTAAAAGGATACTCTAATGCAATATTCAAGCCTGGGGTTTTTTTCGAAGCCTTTGGCAAATGTGGGAACTCCACTGCTTCCAAGTAGCTCAATTATTTTTATGTAAGTGACAGCAGGTAGCTATTTCAGTAGATTATTTTGTTACATGGAAATGCCACTACAGACTTTTGTGGCTTGGTTTAACCCAAATCATTAGTCCTGGAAAAGTCTAGTTCTACCAATAAGCTAATTTCATTAAAATACTCATCTGGTTTTAAGTATGCAAGAACTAGTCAAACCAAGTATCCATTTCAGCTACTGGGATTTCCAGCAAAAAGCTTTCCATCACCTTACCAGAGTTAACTATGAAAAACAAATCTAAACCACAGGAGCATTGGTCTATTTTTGACACTGGTATTTAAGTGTTTATTAAGCTGCTTTTCAGCCATTTATTCAGTTGGCTGACATCCATCTGCCACATGTAATATTTGAAAATGCACAGTTTGCAAACTGCTAAAATAAGGAATCCAGAGTGTTTGGCTGCATTTTTTCTATTAACACAATAGGCAAGAGCTTCCAGAAATTATCTTGCTGATATCTTTCCAACAGTGCCTGAAGCACGGATGGGAAAAGGTCCCCTGGCTAGTCTAAAATAGTTTAAGTCTGGAAAAAAGTCACTACTCTTTCGTATTTTCACAAGCAGAAAAGCAGCTCCCAGTTTCTCATCCATCTCTAGTAATGTTCAAGCGAAGTTTTACTTCCATTTTTAAATACATAAGTTTTATTTAGCCAATGTAACACAAACTGCATCACAGATAATGCACAGTTTATGACCAATATCAATACTAAAAGCTGAAGTCTTGCTAATGACAGTGCTAATACAAAATGGCAATTTTAACACTGCAGTTCAGAAAACATCTGTTCTTCTAAACCCAACTGATGTGTATCATTTATGTAAAGATTTATTAGATCCAGCCATCATGCTACAGTATTAGTCAAGTTAATAAACCTTCCCACTGTGTGAATACACCAGCATAAGGTACGAACACAATGAAACCTGTATGAAATTTTATACTAGTTTTCCAGAAACATGCTTGTGGCCCATCATATTCAGACTAAAGTATTGTAGATTTAAAATATTTACTTGTCTTCTTAGCATACCTAATGGGCAATATTAGTTTCTTGTTCAATTACCAAAAATAAATATAAGCTTTCAATTGAAAGCATTTATTTCCCTAGTTTTCCAAAGCAGAGCCTGGAGGGTGGGACGGGAAATGCTTCAAGACTTGCCATCCGTTGACTTCAATCCATAAAAGCATCTCCTGTCCCAGTATTCGTTCAAATCCAAGAGATATCTTCTTCCAGTGAAATATGACCGGAGCACTCACTGTATTTGTAGCAGTTCAGTCTGTTTCCATGGCAGCACTGCGGGATTCCTTTGCCACCATAAGTCGCATGAGCTGACTGTGGAATTTCTCAATCTTCTTTACATCTTGTGCCTGGTCTGTTCTATACAGCAAACACTGTAAGAGAAAGTTGCTTCACATCAGATTTCACTCAAAGTGGTTTTATCCTGTTTATAGTTGCAAGATACTTGAAACACACAAACCAAGTTCACACAAAACACAAATGTTCATTTGTGGCATGTTGTTACCATGCAGCAGCACCAACACCTATCTACCCTGGTTTAAAATACACACACATCTGTGTTGACACAAGTTTCTTTGAAAGGCTCACATCTTCCATTTTGAAAATAGGGAAGCTCATGATTTATCCTGGTTTCTTCTCTCCCAAAAGAGGTGCTTTAACTTAGGGTTAAAGCTGTCTTTAAAGACACTCCTGTTCGTGTTGTCTAAAATCAGAATCAGATTTTAAACCTGAAATTCCTTTCCTATTCACTGTATTCTGGAATTAAATTTATTTTGCTCTTCATAGTCCCTGGTGTTACACTGCCAGTGACACAAAAATCAGTATTTCCCACTGAAGGGGATCCCCTTCCCTAGGCAAAATCTGTCTCTAAGACAGTCCTAAATAAGGAACACTGCATCTGATTAAGATAAAAAGGAACTCTTTGATGTGACAAGTCTGTAAGTGCAAAAGGGACAAGAGCAGTATGTCACTGACTTATTATAAAACCTCTTAGGGGTTTTTTTTTTGCTAAGTAATTCCTTACACTTGTGCAGCCCGAGTATGACTGCTCAGGCTGATTTAACAGTGAAAAAAACAACCCAGGATGCTCCATTCTTCAGTGTTGTGAACACAGTGACTTCTGCCAGCATTACATTCCTATTTTAGAGACAAACAGTGTAACACAGTTTATTTTTTCCTTCAACTATACAAGTTCTACAGATTGAGCATCAAGGAAAACTTCTCTTTCTGCCTTTAGAAAAGAAAAAAAGGCAGCCCTCCCCCTCCCCAAAACCCCAAACAAAACCAATCCCCTGCCATCCCCCAGTGTAACAGCTTTCTCTGACTGGAAGCAGGTAGGAAAGCCTGTAACTGAAAAGAGTTCACAGTTGTGAACCACTCCACTCCAACTTCCCCTATGGAAGATTTCAACTAAACTGCCCCCATTCCCCCTGTTACCAGTGCCCCAAACTCAACATCTCGCCCACATCAAGCCCTATCACCCTATCAAGAAGTATCATTACTGGAGTTTCACATCTCTCTCAGCTACTGGAATACCAGTGCCAAACTACTTTTTCTCGAAAGAAGAAATCCAACTTTTTCCAAGTCTAAAGATCAGAGAAGGGCACTTACTCTGGACTACAGAAAACCAACCTGGCTACATCATCACTAGCACCAAGAACCTGGCACTGGCATGTACATCAGCACACATACACCAATGCCCACAACCCTAACCGCCACCACACTTCTAAGCACACTCCCAGTTAATTAGAACATGAGCAACCAGTAAGCACAGTTGCTTCAGCAGCCCTGGGAAGGACACTGCAGAATTCCATGTTACATGTATGTTCGGTTGTCAGTGAATGAGTACCTGATACCATGAGAGTATTTCAGAAAATGGGATCTCTGAACTGCAGTGGAATCTTGTCCTTCAGTCTCATCATCACTCCACTGTCTCATAATCACCAAAAAGGAACTTAACCTATGGCTGGAAGCTGTCACCACTCTGAGCAAATGAAAAGGGCCACATTCACACTCATAAACACCCGTGTTTGAAGACGCTCCTGAAATGCTTCAGCAGAAGCTACCAATGTCACTTTGTAAAGCATTTTCAAATAGAGAGAGCTTGTAAGACTTTTGTGGTACTTGTTTTCCTAAAATCCTGAATTGTGCTGACACTTGTGAAGGACACTGAAGTGTTACAACTTTCCTGGACTGTGCAGAGTTGAACCACAGGTCAATGTCAGTTACAGACACAGCAACTAGGGAAGGCTGAGCACAAGTGTTTAGAGAACAGTCAGGCACTCTCAAGGCAATGCCCAAAAGCTCTCAAGTTGACTGACAGCAAAATGCAAGTCTGTGAGAAGCACAGCAAGCCCCGAAAGGGGAAGATATTCTGTACTTACAGCTACATCATCCGTGACTTTGATACAGAGGTTCCCATCACAGTGGCGATATTTGAGAACAACCCGCACCTGAAATGACAAATACTGTAAGAATCAAGGTCCACAGCTAACAATTCTCAGAGCATACCTGAAGGAAATCTGCTCACATTCAGACTTCCTTTTCTTATAAATATGTAGCGCTTCACATTTTCACATCCTCTGTGGTGGCCCTCAGCCCTTGTGGCCACAAATCCCACAGCGAAGATGGTGTGGGAGTTGAACCATCACATTTCCCTGCTTAACATGTTGAACCAGTATTACAGCAGCTTCAGAAGCTTAACATTGGGCATGTTCAAAACCATGGTAAATACAGCAAGGAGAACTGCAGAGACCTTAGTGACAGGCAGAATGAACCACAGGAGTCATGGCAATACGAGACACTTCAGAAGAACTAACTGGAGGCTTGTGCTTATAATCTTGAAACACTTAAAAAAAAAAAAAAAGTCTAAATGAAGTCTAAATCTAAAATCAAGTCTAAATGAAGACTTGAAAGGGATTAACCAAGTGAGGTAAACTCAACATTACTACTTTTTCTTCTATGGTACCTAACCTAATGTGTAAACCAGTTGTATTTCCAGCCACTACAGTTATTTCAATAGCTGCAGCACTGCCTACAGACAGATGTGAAGTGTTCTGATGTTTCTGCAAGTGGAAAGGGAAGATACAAAGATGAACACTTTTAGAGTAACTAGAGGACTGAAGAACTTCTTTCAAATTAACTGCTTTCAAGATTCAGCTCCTTGCTAAAACAGTTCCTACTGTTCCCAAAGAACAAGAGAGGCTGCCACAAGCAGACATGGAGTTGATAGATAGCTTCCTCCAACAAAAGACAGGACCACTCACTACTAAGCCTCACCAGCCCACAGAGAACATGCACTATCTCCCATGATTCCTGTTCTTCCCTCAGTTTCTTGACAAGCCAAGTTACACACGAAAGCTCCTTGGGCTTGTTCTCTGTATTTGTGTTGTAACTCTGGAGCCTACGTAAACTCCTTCGAACAAGACAAGTTTATTGTCATGGATGGGGAGGGACTGCCTTTGGAGGCCCCTGCAGAAGAGGGAAAGAGGAACTCCTGGCTGCAGCAACATCCCCCTCTTTCATTTTGTTGACTTACAGAGTATAAGAAGGTAAAACACGACAATTTTGTTATCAGTAGATAGTGGCCACTGCATATGAAGTCATCACCAATTCTAATTAAAGGCAGATGATAGAATCTTAGAACACCAGGTTGGAAGGGACCTCAAGGATCATCTGGTCCAACCCTTCCAGGCAAAGCATGGCTAAACTAGATGTCCCAGCACCTTGTCCAGCTGAATCTAAGTGTCCAGTGTTGGGGAATCCACCACTTCCCTATGTTAAAAATTGCTTCTAAAGGTGTCTCCATGTCCTCTATTTTTGGTGAGGAAAACTAGGCCTTTTTTCCCCTGATGTTTTCTCAAGCATGTGAGTTCCACACTGCCTTTTGTGCTGCTCTCTGGCTAAACCATAACACTTTTTCTGAGTACTCAAGTTACTTTTAACAGTTGCACAAACTACATTCTTGAAAAGGTTACAAGAAACAAAAAGCAGTCATTCAGCAAGAATATTCTTAGAGCAACTACTCTTTAGGAAGCAAGCAACTTCCAGTCTGCAAAGGCACTCCAGGCACCACCACCTAAGAGCTAACGAGTGCTTTCTTTTAATCTTTTAGGAAGACGAATTCAAATGATGCAGACTTAGAAGCTCTGAACTCATAAACCCGACCCTCTCTCAACACACCTTTCATTCAGCAGAACTCGTAATCCCGGCTCTAACTCACAGATACACTGTAATGAGCACAGTATCTCTGAGTTTTCGTTCTTGAGGCCCACATCTCAAGAATAACACCACCTATTGCGCCGTTCCCTAAGTCCAGTCTGGGGGTCTTACACGAGTAGCACCCCCTCCCATGTGCTGCTTTCCGCCTGCCCGGTGCAGGCCTTACAACCACACCTGCAGGCCCCGCCGCAC
>NW_009928303.1:19150-40876 GCF_000696875.1 Nestor notabilis | reverse complement strand
GATTTTCCCTTAGTGAAACCATGCTGGCTGGATCTGATGAATCTGAGACATTCAGGAGGGAAGAAGCACAAAGTAAAGAGAAAAAGATATTTCTTATTCCGTTTTGCCCACCTGAGTTTTCTCTGTGCAAACTAGATATTGTAGCATTTTCCTCCCAGAATAAAAGGAAGGTTTATTGTGATGATGAAGACCTTGCTGCACCTACTGGCTAATATATACATGGCAATTACCCCTAAGAAAGCCCAGTCACCTTTAAGAGTCCCGACCAAGTTTAAATTCACATAAACTGGTGACCTCCAAAAAGTGCCTTCTGTCAATACAATTGATGTAAACTCCTTTACAGCTCAAAGTTTGGGGACCTTTTTCAGCCTATTTGTGTGACTTGCAATGTTGCACAGCAGAAACAGGAATTTGGCTATCATCTGGATTTCATTTCACAATCTATATATCCCAGCACAAACAGTCAAAACCAAGAAATCTATTACGAATTCATGGCCAGTAGACCTTGACTGTTCAACTGACAACTTTTATCATAAGCTCTTTGCAAAATCATATGAGATTTCATAACAGGTGTCCACTTCGCACAGGTCATCACCACTGTGGCCTGTGTCAAAATCCATTATACAGTAGCTGAAAGCTGTACATACGTGTTGCCAGCTACCTCCGTCTGCAATGTGTGGTGGAATGCAGTGAGAGATAACAGGAGACACAAAGTTTAGATCTGAACTTTATTCTGCTTCTGAATTTCTCCCCCAGTGTTGAAAATGAGATGGCAGCATTGAATGCAGATTTCTCTGTTAACTTTCAGTTCTGACACATAGAGGAAGAGTACCATGAACACAGGGTTTAAATAAAAATCCAACACGTTATATTATTGTTTAGTGGCCACTTTTAAACAAAATATAACCATATAAAATTCCACTCATCCTTCCTGAATTTTGTTCCAGTCTTGTTAGGATGGGCAGTTTTGATGTGTAATGAGTCTCTTATCTGACATTTCCTATTGTCCCTAGTGCCTGTAAAATCATTACTCCTGAGAAAACAAAGTTTACATGTTGATAAGTGGTGAAAAGAACAATAGGACCATGATGAGAAACTGCAACTACTCTTCTCATTTCTCTCTCATGCTCTGTCTCTAATAGGAATAATTCACATTCTTGCAATTTAGAAAAAAGTTTCTAAGTCAGTCCTCTATTTGGGAACATATTTCAGTTTCTCCTGGGAGGTGAAAGCAGTTTGCTGTGCAATGCTTCAGACTCAGTGACTGATTTTCTGCTTCCTTCTCTTGGGGTAGAAGCGAAGATGATGGGGTAGGTTCCAAAAAATTTATTGGAATAGGAAAAAAAAAAAAAAGACAAAAATATTTGAACCCACTTAATAGCTGTGATATCATTTTACTGGCTTCCCCTCTCTGCAGGGCATATGTCAGTGGTTGATTTTGTGCTTGGAGCACCAAAGGAAGGTTCTGTAAAGTCTTTTTCCATCCCAGTACCAAAAAGAGCACCCCTGAGACAGCTGTCCCTGATGTGATTAACTACTGAAATGGTACTCACAAACAGGGTGTTGAAAACCTCTGAAGTCTGCTGCAAAGTGATGAAGTTCAAAGTCACCTTGAAACAGGGAAAAAAAGATTCCTAGAATTGGGAGAAAATATGTGAATTATTTATATGATATGTAATCCAATAATATTTTAAATGCAATATTGGAAAACATCTTTATTGCATTGAGCATCTTCTTGAAAACTGGATGGTTCAAAATGGTTTAGCTTAAAATAAGCATATAAACAGTGCCTAGGATCTGAAGAAAAGAACATTAATTCGTTTCAGGTTCTCAATGCACATATGTATTTGCTTTGCATTACTTATGCAAGGAAATTATCTGCTAAATTAGCAAACAATACTTGCTCTGTCAAATCCAGTTTTCGCATCTTAACTTGCAGTGATGCTCTTTCCCAATTGGACCTGCATCAGCTCCTTTTATCACAAAAGTCAAGGAAATATGTACTGGCGTATACCATGATATTCAAAACACTTGGGCTTTCTCAGATCAATAAAATTCCCAAGTAAAAATCTTCTCCCACCAACCATCCCACATTAAAATCAGAACTCTACACCTCTGAGACCTTCACCTAATTTGACATTAAAAAGACAAAAAAAGTCTTAAAATGCCAAAGTTTAATGAAAAGTCAGGTTTTCTGATTCTTGGTGTAAATCTCTGAGTACCACCAAAATATGTATATATCTACCATTTTTTTTTCCCTGATATAAAGGGCAACAAGCTGTTTCTATTATTCAGCTTCAGGGGTGTTGCAAAGCAAGAGCTTTCCTTCTTAAAATCAGTCTCAGTTTGAATATTATTTTGGAAAACAAATAGTATCAGCAGATCTACCCAAATGGCTTAATGTGTCTTCTGTCAGTAAACCTGGCACTGAACACCAACTCATTTCAGAAATTCAAGTTACCCACCTCACAAACAAAAGTTAAAAAATCCCGAGAGAAACACTATTTTTTAAGGAATGAAGCCTACCTGCTCCTCCCTGTCCTTGTTACTTCATATGGCCATCACATTACAAAGTATCTAAGTTCCCTGCTGAAGTGCTATCACACAAATGGGACCCAATCTGAAGAGCTAGTGCAGCGACACACTGACCGCTTACCTGCCGGCAGCAGTGCCTTTACACCGTGCAATTCCTCCTACCGTGGAAAGTAATTGTTTTCCCTACCTCGAGGAGATGGAGGCAGCCGGTTTGAATAGCTATAGTTCCTCAGCGTAGGTGAGGAAAAAAAAACAGAGAGGGGAACCAAAAATAGCACCTTCTCTGAGAGCATGAAGGGTTTGATTCTCCTACATCATACTATATCAACGCCGCTCCACAAAATGGCAGCTGGCTGGCAGGCAGCAGCTCCTGAGAAAGATGGAGTGGTACTCCCTGGAAAATTAAATAACTGGTGTGGAGCTGCAAAACCAGCAGCCCTGGCTCCCAAAATGTTGTCTTGGCGTGGGGTGAGGTGTGGAGGGAGTGTTGTGGTGAAGGGCTGGATAGCCTCAGGGACATCTGCATGGGAAAGGAAGGAGATGTGGAGCTGGGAAAGGACCATGTAGGCGCTGTTCTGAAGTCTTAAAGCCTGGTGCTTTTGGAGCAATAAATTTGCCCTGCTCCAGCTCCTGAATAAAACAAATAATGAATTACTAGTAGTCAAATACCTAATATTTCAAGAATCTTATACATATTTTTTTAAAAGCAAAGCTAAGATACAACCAATAACTGCATTGAACTTTTACCCACTTTTTGAGAGAACGAAAAGTGAAAAGGTTGGGGGAGAGAAGGACAACAACATTTTCTTTTGTGTGTGTGTTTTAATTAAATGTAATGGGCTGGTTTCCAAGATTTACACCAATCTCTTGCTCAAAGCGGAAAATGGCACAAATTTCACAAATTCCATCTTAAAATGACCCTGAAATTAATAAGCCTGTGATGCTAACGAAGTGTTGCAGACTTTTATTAGGCAGAATCTGAACTGCTTGTATTTCATGCTCCTGTGTCTTCATACCTATGTAGGGTGCAGCTCTCAATGTGAAACTCAGTAAATATAGCTAAAAATCGTGAGGGAAGGTTCTCAATTTCAGAGCAAAAAAGCAGCAGAGAGACATACCATGGCCATGTGAAAGACACAGTCATTTTGTCTTTGCTTGAGAAATCCCAATGAAAAGATGAAATTGCACTTTGGTAGATGAAAAAAAACCCAAAAACTGGAAGCGAATTTGGCCCTGGTTCTTGGAAAATCTGCCCTTAATTTAGCCGAGAATACAGATGCCTCCTTTCTTAATGGATGGGGTATGGCAAGCTTGCTAGTGTGAGAAGAAGCTTGTATAACATTTTAGCTACTGGGCAATATATTCTCTGCTAAAAAAAAAAATCTCTTACAGTGCCTCCTTAAGTGCAAACAGAGGTAGCCAGCAGACAGTGTACAACATGTGTAACTCTGGGCACCGAGAACTTTGCGAGTCTGCCAAAAACTCATCTCATTAGTGCGCTTTGCAGCTGTAGAACAACCGTTTGGCTGAAATGATGTAGACTGAATATAAAACCATGTCCTGAAGGTGAAAGGCCCAGTGGAGGGAGTGTGTTGGAACACCATACAGCAGAATGATGTTCTAGGAATTCCCTGGTCAGGGTACGAAAATTCGTCTGCACATCTTGATACCCAGCTTTGACAGGAAAAGGTATATTCTCTGCAATGAGATCTTTCTTTGTAGATAGCTCAATCCTGGAAGTGTAAGGCTGGAGCAGTACATCTTTTATACATAACACTCACAGACCTGATATACTTGCATCAGGAAGGAAATTAAGACAGCTGCCTGTCCCGCAGGAGCACAAATTAAATGCTGAAGCCCAATACATTTATGCAATGTTTTATACACCTCCAAAACACAAAAGCTGTCAAGTCACAATTTTGGTGGGTTTTGAATTGTTTCTTATACACTGTCAGGGTTTCATGCACCTTTCTTTACATCTAAAGAAAGCAACACAGACTGATTTCTGACATGCACCCTCCTATCACATCTATCAGTGCAGTACAGTGAGTGTTAAATGAATGTCACCACAGAGCCTCTCTCTCTCTCTCTCAAGTTTTAAATTTCCCTTGCTAGTGTAAAACTTAATGAAAGCCCTGGAGTATACAATAGCATTTTGAAAACAGGAATTTGTGACTGCTGTGAATCATCACTCACAGCAGGGACCCAGAAATGTGAATTGTGGGAGGAACAGGCTCAGTCCCCCTCTCTTTTTTACTGGGAATTTATTACAGGCGTGTCATTATTTACAATGCACCATTCACATCCTCTAAAGAGCCAATAAACTGGCTGCTGAATATGCATTTTGCTCTGTGGTGAACACAGATGTTTCCAGCTAATATCCATTTCATTTAATTTCTTTTCTTTAAAAAAAAAAAAAAATCTATCTTGCTATTTCTGTAGCAGCTGGGTAACTATTTGCCAGTCTTCGGTTTGGGAATCACTCCTCATATTTATTATAGTTGGTGCCATTTGTGTTGCTAAAAGTGAAGGTCTGTCCATATTACCATTCTCTGACTGTATTTGCAAGGGTACCAAATGCAGTTGCTAAAATTCTCTCACAGTTTAAAGAAAAGGCTGCTTGAGGATTCAGCACGGGTTCAAATTCCACTAATGATATGTGGCAAAAATAATGTCAGATGTTTTTATGTTACAAGAGCACATCAGAAACTACCCGTGTTTGAGGGGGATTTGTTTTGATTTTGCATTCCTGTGAGTAAAATACATTGTTGATTCACAACTGACAGGTTGGTGGTCATTAATTTACAGTTCCTTCATGTATTATGAAGAGAAGGCATAGGGCATGATGGCGAACTGCAAAAGGTTTGGAAGTTCAACTCAGATAATCATTCCCAACTTTAGATACTTATCTCTGCTACAGCTATCCCCTGGGAATGCAAAACTGGTCTGCCATCTCTGTGAAAAAAGACTCTCTTGAGATTTTAGTTTCCTGCATCTTGTCTGGCTGGAATCTGAAAGTTCAAAGGTACCTAATAAATACATTTCTGATCATCATCAGCATTATTATTCCTAGTCTAATAGTAATTTTTTTTAACCATCTCAAGAGCTGTGGTTTCACACATTTTGAATACAGATAATGGCTAAAGAGGTGGCAAAGAGGGGCTCGTGTTTTATCCAAATCCAAATTGTTCAAACTAGATTGCTATTCTATAAATTCCTCCCCTCCTTGTGGTGTGGAAGGCAGTGTTATTGGGAATCACCAGATGGCTGGTTACAGATGGTGTTATACATTCTATCTTCAATTAGCTCTTGAAGAAGTGCTTATTGTTAGCTGTGGTGCAGTTCTTCTTCCACACAAAAATACCACCGCTAAGACCTACCCTGCCTGAACCTCTCCAACAAGTAAAGTGCTTTTAGATGTGAGAGTGTGAGGAAGACTTCTCAACAGCATTCCCATGAGAGAGCAGTGAAAACCCAGGAAAGTGGATGACCTGTGAGTGAGCAGCTCCCTGAAGGTTATACATCTGCAGGTTATATCCAGTCAAGAAAAGAAAATGTTATTTGGATCTAGACCATGGGAGGTGGGGCAAAGTCATACAAAAGGAGAAGGAAAAGATCTTAGCAACTCTTGCTTTGCTGTCCCACCACAGTTTCCACCATCCACAATCAGTGCTGTGCTCTGACAGAGGCTGTGTATCACTGCTGTGCAGTTGGGGAAGAGGCAGGAAGGCTGGAGACATCAAGTGGTACACTCATGCTTCTGACTCACAGGAAGGACATTTGAATGAGTTAAGATGAGGCAATTCTGTACTGAACAGCATGCTTGGAGACACTGTCGGCATGTCAAAGAGAGGAACCTGCAGCCCACATTAGAGTGGTAGGAAGATGTTGTTGGAGTATAAATGACAAATTTCTCCCTGTGGGGAGCTGGATTCTGGGTTTTTTTGTTGTGTCTTTTTCTCACCCTTTTCGGGGGTTCTTCCACTTGTAAAAACCCAAACCAGGAGTCTCCTGATACAT
Source organism: Nestor notabilis (assembly GCF_000696875.1). Classification (NCBI taxonomy): domain Eukaryota; kingdom Metazoa; phylum Chordata; class Aves; order Psittaciformes; family Psittacidae; genus Nestor; species Nestor notabilis. The sequence goes on along the minus strand of NW_009928303.1, from coordinate 34,321 downwards.
CCATGTAGGCTCGTGTACGGAAAAAGTAAGTGTGGAAGGGTCCCAAGTTAACTATTATGTTGGACCCTGTTCTTACCTCTTCCATGCCTAGTAAAACTATCCACTCCTACAGCTGCAGTGGTTGAAAGGTGCTGATCAGTGAAGAGCTAGGTCTTTTGCATCTGGAAAAACAGCTTGCAATCAGATTAAACTAGTACGTATTTTCCAATGAAAGAAAAAAAGATTATTTTTCATCCGAGTGGGAAATAATAAAACAAATACTGGGAGTTATCAAATAGCCTCAACAAGGGAGAGGTGCCCCGTTAGATAAAGGGTAGGAAACACCCATTGTAACTGGGAACTGGGTCAGACAGTGATGCCTGCCAACATCCGAGAGCTGGAGGAAGGTGAATGCAAGGCTCAGTCTCATCTCACAGTACACTCTGCTGAGCAGACCTCTGTGTAGTGTCCTCACTTACCTGGGCCTGGGCTCCTTCTCACACACTATGGAGGCAAAGTGTACTTGGTCTTTCAGAACTACTGCACGGGGTCTTTTAAAAATGGTTTTAAAGGTGTTTAATTATGGAGTCTGAAAACAGTAAATAAACAGGTGTGGAAATAATCCCTAAATATGTATTTGAATGACAATGAAAGTTTTATAGGTCCCCTGCTGCTTGTATAGTCTGGCTTAGCAGATTCTGCTGGAGTCCTGTCATGGCTGCAGACACATCGGTATCCCTTTGCTTCCCCAGGGCAGAGGGCTGGAAGGGGCACAACCACCACCCGCTGCCCAGCAGGTGCCAGCTTGGCTGCTGCAGGCCTGGGGAGCCGTGGGACAGCCCTTTGGGGTCCGTGGTGTGAGGAAGGGGCTTCAGGACATCTTCCGTGGAAGCTAAGGGCAGCAGTTGAATGAAGGCTGCAAAGTCTGTAGTAAGTAGATACCAAAGTTACTGGACAAAGAAGTAATGCTTTCTTGGGTCCTCTTTCTCATCTTAAGGGGCAGGCTTTTGAACCCCATTCTTTCACTGAACAAGGCATGCTATACTTCCCTTCTCTGTTTCTTTATTCTCGCTTTTCAGTCTGCTTTCTCAGACTTCAGAGTGATCTTCTCAATCTTTGCAGCAGTGGATCTGTTTAAGGTTTTTCCCCTCAGTCTTTACCTGAATTTAGCCCTAGCCCACAGTCAAACTTCCTGTGTTCATAAGGTCACTTGTGCTTTGGGGAGTTCCTGGATCTTGTTTATAAGCAAGCAAACGTTTCCATGCTTTTCCCTTGGTCATACTTGACCGTCTTATGCTTTCTTCTGCTTTCCATTCTGTATTACCCCTGAACAAAGCTCACACATGGACACAGGTAACAAAGACACCATCAGAAAGAACAGGATTTGAGGTCTAGCAAAATCAGACAGGTAACAGTTGCTAATATGAAAAAGGGGACAAAGGTGGAAAATCTTTCTAAATGATCAAGTCAGGAGAAGCCATATAGGCTACCCTTTATAGTAACTCCATGCTCAGTTGTGTTCTTGGTGGCATTCATTTTGTGTGTTTTCTACCCCATTTCGCTGCTATGCTCTGCTTTTCTGTACAGCACTATCCTGCTCAAAGCCTATATCCCTCTCCCCTGTGGTAAAAAATACTGAGAAGGGAGAGATGAAACTAACACAAGGGAAGCAAGTTATGGTAACACAAATTATGTATTTGTTTCTATTTTGCAAGGCTTTCCTACTTTGTCTCTGTTTTTATTCAATCACTAATCTAAGTAGAAATCATAAACATAAAGTTGGTAAAAAGGTTCCTTTAGACAACTGCCTAAAGGTCTTATCCATACCCACTGAAATCCACTGAAACATTTCCATTAACTTCAGGGGACTTCGGGATAGTTTCTAAATATGTATTTATATTGGAGACAACTGCTCTTTCAGGTAGCTAATACACATTTCACAATTTTCCTTGAGGCCTTTTCAAAGCAAAATAATGAAAGAAAAAAAAAAGTTTAAATAAGATTAAGGTTAGATGCACTGCACTTCAGTACTCTGTAATTCAAAGGTTGCTATCTGTGCTCTGGGCACAGTGTGGGACATTTCCCTTCCTTTGTGTAATGGGAGAGAGGCATGAAGGATTGCTTTAACACCAGTTTTAACACTGAATTTCTTTGTCTCTTTGTTTGCCCTCCAATCTTTACCTTGTTTACGGATATGTGTTTATACAGAATATACAAGTACATATAGCTTATGTAGTATGTAGAATATGGTGGAAGATCACATTGTGCTTTTCATCTCTTGACCTGTCAGTGAATGAAATAAAAATTAAAATACATTGGCATTCTCTTCAAAGAAAAAAGACTGTTTTTCTCCATAGATCTTCATTACATCACATTGGATTATATTGTTCTATACAATTAGAGAGTGCCAACAACACTTCCTACGAATGGGCCCTGGCTCATTTCATTCCCCGGGGCCAGCAATGTTTAATAAGTACAAAGCACATGGTTTAACCAGTACCCTCCAGCTTGTGCACTGTAGTATTGCCAATAATTTATAAAAAAGAGGTAGGAGAATGTGTGCGAGGGGTGTGCACGCGTGTTGTGTATGCCACAGCAGGAGCATGTTCCATATAGACAGAGGTCATCCAGCGCAATACACTGGGGCTGCACTTAACTCAGCATCTCTCTGAAGCAGAACCAGGCTCAAACCCTAATTAAACCCTGGGTGTGAATCCCTGGAGGGCAGTGATAGAAGGGTCTGTGTACTAATCCAGCCCGTGCTGACTAACAGCAGTGCTGCACAATCACTGCTGTATGAATATATTCTTCTGGCAGCTGCATGCAAGCGGCAGTCTTTGCGATTCTGATGACTTTTCATTTTTATGACACTGTGTTTTAGCTTCAGGTGCGAGTGTGAGACTCCCAGTTAAGTGGCTGTTCTGATTATTTTAAGTAGTCACTAATCAAAATGCTGAGCGGAGGGGGCCAGGGGAGAAAGGGGAAAGGGATGGAGGTTGGAGATGTAAAGGAATGTGTGAGGGTTAGAAGGGGAGGGAGGAGGGCTTTGCATCTGATTTTCCTAAGCAGGGCAATTTCTTTAGCAAGGAAGGTGAGCCTGTCACTACTTGGCCCCTGTTTGCTGCAAGTACTATAACTTCTCAGCAACCCAAATGACAGTTATAGGGAAGGGGAAATGACTGGAAGGTTTCTAGCAGCAACAGCAGAAGCAACAGCAGAGAAATACATTGTGAAAAATCAGTTTTAATAAAGCCCCAGCACTGACCTCAGAAACATAGGTATTTATATTATTGACTTCTGTATGAGGTGATTTGTTAAAGAAGAAAAAAAGGGAAAAAGAGAAAGAAAGAAAAGAAAGTCTTTCTGTTCTTGTCTTGAGACCTGAGGAAAAAATAACTAAAATTAGAGAAACTGGAGATATAAACGCAGTGAGTAGAATAAAGCAAAATACCTCTGGGGTGTTCATCTGCCATAGTAGTCATTTCATATCTCATCTGTTATATGAATGTGATAGCTCCTTCCCATTTTGATAGGATCATTATGTAGACTCCACAGATTCAATACCATTTACAAGTCAATGGTGTGAGATTTTATGACAATTCTTTTTAGTGGGTTGATTCTGGATGATCTTCCCCTACCAAAAAAAAAAAAAGGTAGGGGAAAAAGGGAGGTGTCATTTTGATGCTTGCGCATGAGTGTTCTGGATGCACCAGACACTGTTGTGGCAGATCTAATACTGCTGTCCCATCATCAGTATCACCCAGATTTTCTTAAGCCCTGGCATTAATTCTGCCAACATTTAAAGAGGTCTATGCTGAAAGAATATCCATTGGTGTTGTGGTTGCACAGAGGAATCAGTTGTTCTGGGAAGGAAGGATAGCTGGTTGCAATTGAAATTGTAGGTCATACCATCACACAGATGCTTTTTAGCAGACTCCCAGACAAGTTCAGAGTGCCTCATGCCCTTGCTCTTCCCTCAGCCCTATGTAAGGCCAGCTCTGTTCTGGAGCTTCATAGAGCTGATGGTGTGGTCGTGGGCATAAACCTGAGCTCCACAGAGGAAGGAGTGCTCTTCTCTGAGTTTCTGCTGTGCCCACAACAGCTGGTCTTGGTTTCAGTGTAGGCTAGTAAATATGTGCCTGGAAAACCTATGTTGTGGAAGGCGTGCTTCCATGGTCTCCATATACACACATTCTGCTGGATGGGTTATAATTTTGCATTTTCTTAATGAGAAACAGAAGTTTGTTAGAAGGTGCTGGTCATAGACTTTTGGGACAAAAATGAAGCCCCCATGCCTTGTGCTCTATACATAGAAATGCTGAACTGGTGAAGGATTGTGATAGTGAACACTGCCAATACAGACACATGCTTACAATGAAATCCCCTCTGCTTTGGATGCCATTTAAAATCATCATAGAATAGTTTGGGTTGGAAGGGACCTTCAAAGCTCATCTAGTCCAACCCCCCTGCAATGAGCAGGAACTTCTTCAACTAGATCCGGTTGCCCAGAACCACATCCAGCCTGGCCTTGAATGTTTCCAGGGTTGGCGCATCCACCACTACTCTGGACAGCCTGTTCCAGTATTTTACCACCCTCATTGTAAAGAATTTCTCCCTTGCACCTAGCCTGAATCTCCCCTCTTTTAGTTAAGACCATTGTATATTGTCAGGCTCCATTCTGTCACAACTAGGATGCTATAGAGTAAAGTCCTTTCAATGCCAAAAGCAGCGCTGGAAAGCAAATACCAATGTCTCAAACACAGGAAGAGCTGAAAAAGAAAATATTCTCTACAGTGTGGCAGTGACAAGTCAGGGCAAAAAAACCTTCTTGATGTCCTTTCTGGTTGTACAGATACCCTGCAGAAAGGAAGGAAGGAAGGAAAGGCGGACAAGCCTTCCAAATTTTCCACCACAGCACTAGTGCAAAGTGAGACCTCACCAGCATTCTGCAAGGAGATTTTTGTTAGAGCATGTCTTTGTGCTCTGATAGTTTCTGTGGTAATGTTTTACTGTTTTGGTGCACAATCCGAGTGTGCCTTATATGTCTTCATGAAGAGCCCCCTTGGAAAAAGGAGATGTTTGTCCTCCCCCTCTCTTAGACATTTCTACAAGCAGAAGTCTGTCCACCAGCTCAGAGGTTGGAGCACATACTCACAGACTCTCACTCTGTCACAGAGCAGACGCCAGTTTACATCCCCTTCCTGCAGAGGATGCCTGACTGGGGAGGGTGTATTCACCACCAAAGAAGGAGAAAAGGGCACTGAATAAACAAAGCAGTGGCGGAAAAAAAACCAGTGTTTCTCTAACCTTAGGTTAAAGCATTTGGTGGGATAAAAGGAGACCTGGGGACTAGTTCCCATGCTAATTAATCCTGACAGAGTAACCAGATAAACCATTTCCTACTGGTTCCTGGCTCAGCGTGTCAGCTTGTGACAGGCCACTCTCAGGCACCAGACTTCTCTGATCGTGAAAGGGAAGCCTAGATGCATAATTTAGGGGGTTGGATTCTGCCTTGCTCACAAGGTGCAAAAGGTAAGGCTGCACAATGTTCACCATTAGTTGCTGGTGGTTTTAGCCCTAGGCGCCTCCACCTCAGCCACAAAAATCTGTGAGGACGCCAAAGTAAGAAAACTCCAGTCACCTCCCACAGACTTAAGACAAATTTGGAGGGTGCTGGGACCCTTTATAATTTTTCCCCCAAATTACACTGCTTGCTACATATCCTGTAGGACCCATCGCACACCAAAACACCCCATGCCCTGATCAGATACAATAGCATAAAAATGAATCTAGCAGCTGCTATTGATTAAGCCAAGTCATTACTTCCATGTGTATTCCCATGTGGATTTATCAGACGTTTATGCCACATATAATGTCGGTCCTCCTGGGTTCGTGGCTGCCCAGGACACACATTTTACCTGAGCTCCTTCCCAGCCCCAAATCTCAGTGGACCTCCAGTCAGGCAGAATTCACACATACAGCCATCATTCAAGCTACAGGCAAAACGGAGTATGACAGCACCGTGATCAGCTCCCTCCTCCTCTGACAGATTTCTGGACTATTTCAACTAGCTTTCTCTTCCATGGTAAAAATCAGAAGGGATGAACTAGCCTGTCATTTGTAATGCTTTTTGGTGAAGCAAAGTCACTTGATAAATCTAAAATGAGTTATTTACTAATAGGAAGCCCTTTTCCCCTCCAAATTAAAGTACACTAGAAAACTAGAAATTGCTTGAGAAAGAAAGGGACTGCAAAAAACCCACCAGGTTTTAGGGACACTTTTGGGGACATACGTCAAGCAGATCTTACTGTGCTGCTTCTACTTAGATAGTAAATACTTTGATTTGCTCTTTGATTAGTCATGGGCATGGCCCCCTCCCCTGGAAGGCTTTCTATATTGCACTAGCTGGTTGATGGTCTCTTTCCATAGGGCTGGGGAAAGCCTGCGAGGTTAGAGATTGATAAACACAGCACCCCATCTCCTACATTCATCTCAAGTCCCACTTTTCTGGTCGTAACAAGTGCACCGAATTCAGTGCAATTGTACCAAAGGAGATGTTTCTGTCTTTCATTTTAGCATAGATTATATGCTATAGAATGACATTTTAAGTCATCAGCACTTTAGCTTAAATAATTATGTTTTACAGCGAGAGGGTTGTGTTTTACCTCAGTCAATTAATAACAAGCCATACTCAAATTTAATAAGTGTAATGAGAAATGCTTGTTTGATTTTTTTGAAGTCACGTGCCAGGGTAAAAGATGGAGCAGGCTATTCTTTTTGACTGGTGTGCGAGGTCAGTGGCAAGCCAATATCGCTCAAGGCTGGTGTCTGTCAGCTTAGTTTCCAGACTGTGTCCTAAATGCTTGAAAATGTTACAGAAACCAAAAGCTACAGGAAATTATATTCTCAGCTAATGTGTTTGTCATCAACAGGGACAAAAAGATGTTTGGAATATCTGTGTGTATACATATATATACATGGATTCTCTCTGTTTTTCATTAGATATCTGTATCAAATGTGATCCTTTCTTGCAATTGACCAGATGCAAGCAGTATATCTGCACTGCCCCAGCTTCAGGCCAGCAAAAGAAAACATCTTCTTCTGTAGATATACATATCTCAGTTATCTGAAAGGCTGCAGGTCCTCTTTACTTTAGCAGATACCAGACCAAACAGCCCAGAAAAGGTTTCTCTGGCTGTCCAACTTGCCAGCACATGGGAAGAAAATGAGGTGACTGTTACATCTCTAAAAGGGATGTTATGCATTTTTCCAGAAGTCTCCCCTAGCTCAGCCCACTGCAGATTGCAGGGGAGGTTATGGCTTACTGTTTTGCTGGCACTTTCAGTGCACTTATGGTGTGAAGCAGCTGCAGTCAGGGTATTAGCCCATGCAGCAACTGATCCCAGCCCGGTCCTTTGCAGGGTCAAATGGCCACTGAATGCACTGCTGGTGGGCTGAGAGGAGTGCAAAACCAGAGGAGTGGGCACAGCCCTGTTACCCTAAATTAGATTTAAGATTCATTCATAAAATTATTGGAGGATAAATCCTTTAGTGTGGAAAACCACTTTGGTGCATGTTCTAGCCTATCCTTTTTTAGGAGAACAGTTTAAAAACTCCTAGTTAGGCAAGTGCTTATATTCCTTTTTCCTCAATAGAGTGACTTTCCTGAATTAAAGCTTTAAAGCTAGCATGGCATGCTCACAGCATGGGCGGTTCTGCCTGCTTTTGTGAATGTTAGTTCTGTACTGCAAATGTGATAATCTTCATACAAAATAGTATCACTACTTTCCAATATGACTTTCAGGTTTTCACTCATGTAAACCATAGGAAATCTTATAAGTATACTCTGTGCAGATTTAACATTGAAATGCTATCTTCAAAGTGCACATAGGAAAACACTTAGGTGACAAATTTGAAAGATATTATCTTTTTAATGCATTTTGCTTCCTTTTCTGTTCTTGAAGTGCCAAGGAGAAGTTCATAATTTCCTGAGAATGGACTCACTATTCAAATCTACTGGCTAAATAATATCTGTAAGTAATGATTGATCTGTAACTTGTGCATGAGTGATTGGCATCAAAAATCTAAGCTGTTTTGATTGGCCACTTCTCCCCTAGGGTTTTTCTTCCCTCTTGCTAAAAAAGCATATCTCTTAGACTTAGGTTCACATTGCAGTCCTCTGTGTTTACATACTGCACACTCGGCTTTCCACAAATATTCTAGTGATGTTTGGTTAAAATTCACTTGTTGGTAAGAAGAAAAAGGCCTCATTCTCTTGAATTTAAAGTGAATGTATTTGGGCAATATAGCACTCCAGTTTTAGCCATTAAGCACTGTGTAATCTATGCCTTTGCACCATGTGCCAATCTGCCCAGACTCCTGCGATGAGCAGAGTTTTTGAATGCACTGAAGAGTTATTAGTGTGCTTTTTTTATACAATTACAGTGCAGCTGTATACGTCTGTTCCTCTGAGCCAAGCATTTTATGTGCTAGAGGTTGGCATGTGTTGGAATGATACAAATAAAAAAAAAAATAAATACAAGAGAGTAATGTAGTTGAAAGCTGTGAATCTTGATGTTAAGGTGGGCTCACAATGAAGCATAGGTCTCTGAGGCTAGGTGGGACTGTGGCCTCTATGTTGCTGTTGTAGAATTGAAAGATTATACTAAGAGAGAAAGAGGAAAGGTTGGAAACAGAATTTAGAAAGATAATTAATGTTTTGCTTAAAGTGCAGAATAAGAAATTCATGATGAAGCATCAAATCATGACAGCTGCCATGCAGCCAAGGCAGAAGTTGAATTCTTTTGCAAACTTGGTTTTATGTCCAATCTGTCTCTTGAAGTGTGCAGAAGAGGAAAATTGCGGTAGTTAGACAAAGTAAAAAAAAAAAAAATAAATGGTGTAAACCAACAACTTAGCACATATACAAATTATGCTTTTGTCCATTTGTATCTCCACGATTTTTTTTGTCTCTCTGTAATATTTCTATGGGGTTGGGAGAGAAGGTTTAGGGCTGTAATCTTGCCATCACCTACCTATGAGTCCAGACAGCTGCCTGCCTACAAGATACTTTGACTCAATTCACCCATGTCTCTGACCTTGCTATGCCATTTTTATGCTTGCAAAAGGCTTACTTTTGGGGCGGCACTGGGAAGAAGCTTGCAGAACCCTTCCATCAACAGCATCTCTCTGGGGCATGCTTTTTACTCCAGGGCTCATTGCCAGCCTCTCTTGTTGCAAACTGTAGGTGAACATGTCTCTCTCTGCCTGCCCACTGTTCCATTTCTTTTGTTAATTTCAAATGGACAAGCAAGTATTTTAAAATGCTTTTCACCTGAAAAAGTACTTAACTCTCCTTTCAGCCTGAGCTGGATAGGGAAAAAAAATCTGCTATGCCAGATACATACTATGCATGTATGCATGTGTATATATATATAGGGGAACAAAGCTAGTTGTTTTTCAGCATTATAAAGATTAATTTCTACACATACATTTCAAAATTCTTAAAACCACTACCTAAACAGAAAAGGGGTGAGCACAGCTGCTGAAACCTTTGGACTGTAATGACGGGTTCAGTGTAAGAACGTGGACGGAAGGTATAGGATCATGGCAGGAAGGTTGGTTGCTCTAGGAATACAGCTCTCGTTGCACAACAGCGGGTTGAATTATTTTCTCCCTTTCTTTAAAACATTTTTGGTAGCAAGATAGATTTAGTCACAAAAAATCCTAAAAAAAACATATGAGGGTCATGATGTGGAGAAGAGATTTTTTTTTTTCTTTTATTTCTTTTGGGAATAGCTGAACTCGGAGGCAGTCTATCTGCCTTCCTGTCTGATGGCCCGTATTCTTCACAGCACTCCTGAGGCTGCACTCTCACTGCATATAATTCCTCCCCAGTCCAGTCCTGTGTGCAGCATGTGGACTGCTCTCTGAGGGGAGGGGGATCTGACTTGGCTGGCAGTCAGAGCAGCAGGAGCAATTGCAGATGCTGCTATTTACACTATTTTCACATTCTGAAGAACAAAGAGCAGGAGGCTGCCAACAAATCTTAGAGGCTAAGCCTTTGCCCTACACGCGAGGCGCAGCCAATGAATGCCAGCAGAAACATACAGTGCACCACTTTGTGAGATATTGCATCTCTGTTTTGGTGGAAATGCAGTCAAGATCACTCACTGAGAAAGCAAAGAAAGGAAAAAGGAGCTTCATTGCCCAGGAGTGTCAGCTTTCTAGGGGTGCAAAGCTGAATGAAATATTTCTGTCTCACATAAATGAGCCATTCCAGGTCTCAGGGATGACTAACCCTTAAAATTCATCATTGTGGTGGCAATTGGGATAGATGCTTATCTGTTGCTCTTTAATCTAAGGTAGACATAAGCCCAAACACAGTTATTTGTATGAAGAAACACTGTTTCTATGTAAACGCATTCTAGAGATTGGGGTTTCATTGCTGTCTCTGGACAGGTTTTACCCCTGCCCATGGGCTTCCCATATGACTTCAGACAAGTCTGTCAGGCTGAGGTTTTCAACAGGATAAAAGAGTTAAGCTCTCATTCTCCCTTTGAAATCCAAGGATACTTAAGGTTTCTCTGGAAAAAGTCCTCTGAAAAGCCCAAGCTTGATCCTATTGTTTGCCTCATCTTTTGGGTTTGTTTTTAACCTGGTCATGTCTATTTGCCTTTCTTCCCTGCTTATGAGGCAAACTGAGAAATGTGTCTGATTGCATGCACAATGAGTAGGACTCTTATCTCAGTTAGATCCTCTAGGTGTAAGACATTAATAATAGTAGTAATAATTGTTTTTGCTTATGAGACATCTGTGTATCTGTAATACTTGCATCTTTTATCATTAGAGTGTCAGAAAAGCTAGATGATTCCTTAAAATAGAGTTTATTAATGAAAGTTTAGTCCGGTGCTTTTTAATTGTTATTTTTAGCCATCCAAGAATATTCCTGTACATGGAAAGACCTCCTTTATCCTCTTTAAATGTAGTCTTGGATTCAAAATCAGGTGTAAACAACGGAAGTCATGTGAGTTTTGATGCTAGGCTTTTGGGTTGCTTTGGTTGAACATTAGAGGACCTTTGCAAATAAGCAAGCTATAGAAACAGATACAGATTCAGCATTGTCATCCTGCAAAGGAGGGACACACAGACTTGGAATAATTTCAGGCTTAGCTTTAATAATTATTCTTCTACCAGTCTTTCTCTCTGCTTCCACTAGTGAAACTGAACCTGTGTCATTAAAATATGTATATATATACATATATATATATAAAAATATATAAAACAGTTTTAGGGAACTAGCAATTTGGAAGATCTCCCATCTTCATTGTTTCTGTGTACTAGCTGAGAGAAATTTGCAGACAATAGTTTCAGTGTCAGATCTTCCTGACTTGGAGGAGAATTCACAGTAACATGAAAGAAAACCAGTGTCAAAGGATCAACGTATCTTAGGACACAAGCATGATGGAGTTTTAAACTCTGGAGATACACAAGTAGGCACTCCAGAGGCACCAAATTCAGGTGAATAAGCAGGCAGAGCAGGTCTTCTCCATTACAGTACCTGCCTGACACTAGCTCAGACTTCACTAGTGAACACTTTCCCGGGGAACAGACACAGGCTAATCCTGGATTTATGTGCCCACAAGGAGTGAATATTGGCTATGCGTCTAGGGGACCCCTTTGTGTTTACTTTAATAAATGGAAGAAATCTCAAGATTTGATGCAAAGATCATATCCCAAATAGGCAGAAACATAGACCTTTGGGACTTGCACCTTGTGTAGTCTGTTTGCTCTGTGCAAAATGTGTGTAAAGTAGTAGCAGAGCTGCTTGGTGCCATTTTACACTAGCCTTTTACAGGTGTTACTGACAAGGTGCGAAGTAGAAGATGACAGAGAACAGAGGACATTTTGCTGTTGTTCGGACTTTTACTGCTATTTAACTAATTTGGGAACAATTATCTTCCAAGGGAAAAAAAGGAGAAAAAAGGAACCAAAACCCTACAAAGAAATTATGAGTTCTCACAAACATAGTTTATATCCAAGTAGCACATGTCTGTGACTTTTTAAAATGTGAGTTACTTAAAGCACCACAATATCTGAGAGGCAGATATTATCACAGACATTAAAAGGGAGAGAAAACACCTTGCAAAGAAGCTAAGTGGTTCAGTTCTGATGTCTTGTCAAGTAGTGCAGATGATAAACCAGGTTTTCTGATCACTAACATGCATCAAAAGTCTGGGGTGACTCTCAGTTGGGCTCTTATTCCCTAAACCCTGGACAAACCAGAAAGTTACTTTGGACTTAACACACACATACATACGCACTCTTTCACACACACAAACATACACATTCACACTCATTCCCCAGAGATGGTCTCAGATGGGGGGGAGGTACTAGAGGTCTTTCTTTGAGATGGCCACAAAGTGGTTTTGTAAGCAATTGGGCAGATATCCTGGTTGTTCTTGGCTATAAAGTCCTTTAGAAGAAGTGGGGGGGGGGGCGGAAATCAAGCAGAAGGATGAAAAGGAAAAATTTGGGAGAACTTTCCTGAGCTGTCCCTACCCAAAGGAGAGATTCCTGCTCTCAAATCTAACTGGTCTGCCAGGAAATAAACTGTCTACAGGTCGCATGTCCAGTTGTGCAATGTTAATAACCCATATTTTCCCCAAAGACCTGAAGGAACCCAAGGCACGCAGTTAGCAGTAGGGCCATTTCTGTGCATCCACCCCAGTAGCAAAGTGGAAAGATGGTACTGTGAGAATTAAAGGGCAGACTGTGAGCAAGACGGAGGAGGGAGTGAATGGTTTGTATAAATAAAGGTAGAGCAAACATCTCCTATTTGACAGTGCTGTGACAGTACATACACTCTCATCTACACACAGGTACCTGTCGGAGCAGCTACTGTAACCACATTGTAAAATATTCAATGACTCACTGTGAATAACTGTCTCATTTAGAAGAATAATCTGGTGACAAGACCAGCATTGTTAAGTTGTGTCAACTTGTTAGGAAAGACACAAAACAAAAATACCACTAACATCCGAGGGCTGGAGGCAATGTCAATAATTTTTTGGAAGTGAGTGGCTGTAGGAAAGTGAGGCTGGGCTCCAGCAGCTTAGCGCAAGCTCAGTTTGCAGAGAGGAATGCAGTAAATAAGACCAACCATTTACAAATCAACACCATGCTGATTTACTAGTGTGAACCCACTGTGACAAAGATCCCCCTGCCTCAAAGATGAGCAGATATCTTTCCTTAAGTAAGAGATGCTGGGGACCCAGCTCTGCTGCTTCTACCCACTCTCTTCCAACGTTAGTGTCTCTTGCTAAAGCAAAGAGCAGGCCATCAACAGGCAGCTTCTTGTCTGACCTGATTCCCTGCTCTCCTGAGGCTAGAATTCCCACTTCCAGTTCTAGCTGCTTAGTGAAATCTGTTGCACTGCATGAGAGAAAGAAAAGGGGGAGTGTGATCCTCTTCCAGCTCTCCAGCCATCTTACAGGTGGGCTGGACGTCTGCGGAGAGCAAAACATGGTGGCAGTATGGAGACTTCCAGATTGGGAAAGTGACTCCACATTACATGGTGCAATGTATCATAACGTAACTTATGTAATATAGTATATACAATAAAGGTAATTAATATAATGTAATGCAATAAAAGGAAATGTGATTCCCACTACCCTCCATGTAAGAAATGAGGGTGCCTGCACAAGGGGGTGCATGAAGAGTGACCAGACCAGTAGGAAGGTGAGGCAGCAAGCCCTGGTCCAACTGGCTGCGGCTGCATCTGATTTGACTGCACTAATTGCTGTGGGTGGTTCAGGCCTTGCCCCTGACAGCACTGGGACACATCTCTGCAATCTGCTGCTGCCTGCTGCTAGCTCATTTCTCTTTGTGTGGCTGATGCACAGGCTCTTGGCACACTGGCCAGCTCACACACCTCAGTAGCACCTTGTGATTAACAAGCAGAAGCACAAAGGCTCCTGGCATGCTGGCCAGCTTGCACAGCCCACTGGCCTTTGCTCTCCTGTAGCACTGTGCAAAAGCTGCTGAGAGGCACAAGCTGGCTGCCAGGTGAGGCAAGTAGCGGAGCCAGAATGCCATAGACCACAGGGAAAACAGGAAAAAGGAGACAGGCCAGGAGTCAGGGAATTTATTCTCTATGATAGCTCTTAAACACCGGTGCCTGAAGTAACCATATTAAGCAATTAGTATCACAGTACAATTAAGAATCTATGGAGGCCATCTAGTCCACCTCCTTGCTCAAAGCAAGAACAACTTCAAAGCTAGGTCAAGGCTGCTTAGGGAGTTTTCTAGTCAAGTTCTGAATATCTCCAAGGATGGAGATTTCACAGCCCTTGGGCAACCTAGGCCAGCACTTGATCATTCTCACCATGAAGAATTTTTACTATGTCTCATTGGAATTTCCATTGCTGCTGCTTGATTCCATTGCCTCCAGTCCTTTCATTGGGAAGACCGTAGCTCCATCTCCTCTATAACATTACAGTAGGTAGGTAGTAGTCTTTCAAAGAGATTCATCCCCCAAGCAAGCACCACTCTCTCAGCCTCTCCTCATGTGACCTGATCAGCCCAATGATTCTCTGCCAGACTTACTCCACATTGTCAATGTCTTTTTTCAACCACACAGCACTGAAATTGGACACTGCTCATGTGTGGTCTCACAAGGGTTGAACAGCAGGGAACAGTCACTTTCTGATACATACTGACCTTGCCCACTAGGATTCCAAGATGCCTTTTTGAGATTGTCCCGGCCAGTCATCCCCTCTCCTTTACTGCTGCAGTTTTTACACCTGACATGCAAGACTTTGCATTTGTGGTGGGTTTTTTAGCCTCTTGAGGTTCCTGTCATCTTCTTTCAGCAGCCTGTCCCTCTGACTATCAGCCCTGCTCCCAACCTCCGCTGGCAGCCTACACCCTCCCTCTCACCCCCTGTTCAGTGTCATCCAGAATCTTGATAAGATCACTCAGGTTGTTAATGAAAACAACAAAGAGTAGAGGCCTCAGTATCAGTCCTTAAAGTATGCCAGCAGCTACTGTCCACCACCTGGTCTTCAAAACACTGACTATTCTTTTTTAAGCCTAGCAGTCCAAACAGTTTTTCACCCACCACGCACTCTTCCTTGCAGTCTGTATCTTTCCAATTTGTCTACAATGACACTACGGAGACAGTGCCAAGGA
>NW_009928303.1:0-14119 GCF_000696875.1 Nestor notabilis | reverse complement strand
CACCCCCCCCCCCCCCCCCCCAAAAAAAAAAAAAAAACAAGAAAGAAAACCTCTAACCATTGATTTAATATTTTTCTTTATTTTCTATCTTTTAAGCAATCAGTTTCAGGAAAACATGGACTGTAAAATTCATTCCAGCTATAATGGAACTGTTGGTGAAAGGAGAGGAATTGGCTTTGGACCAGTATCTGATCATCTTTATAAGGTCATACCCTCAGAACCTCAGACCGTGGCAGATTTCATGCTTTTACTGTAAACCCTGCAGTTCTTTCACAAGCGTATTTGGCTTCGAGTGCAATACCTAATATTTGACTGTAATATATCTATGGCAATACCTTACCTGGCTTACCTATGATTTTGAGCTGATAGTAGGTCGAATCCTGCCAGCCTCATTTGAGTCAGACTCCTATGAAGACCAGTGAGAGTGAAAATGATCAATCATAAAAAATAATACCCTCATCAGTCTCCAAAATAAACAACATTTTTGTCTTTCTGAGGTACTTTCTGGGATGCATCTGGGCCTGACTTTGCAGTCATCGTAACAGTGAAACCCTTGAGCTTATCGTTCTCTCTGGGAGTAGGGATTAAGGGACTGTTGTCATCTGTATAACCTTTCTTTGCACAGGAAAACATGTTCAAAGGTTGCAAAGGAGTGAAGCAGCTTTAAAATACTTTAAAGAGCAAGAATGCCAGATATCAACATAGACCCACTTTAAGCCTCAACTTCAGAAGCATTCTGGGTGTCAGTGCAACTAAAACTAGGGATGCTCAGCACTTCTGACTCACCAACATGGCTCAGCAAAATCACTAGCAGCATTCAGTCAGCTGCTGTGTTTGAAAACATGGCCAGTGCTGTATGATGTTGGTATTCACAAGGGCTGCATGGCTGGTAAGCAATACCTACCATGATGACTAGCAGTGGAAATGACATTTCAGTAGGCAGTGATTCACCTTTTCCTGACCAGGGTTTCCTCTCTGTGTGTACCTACAACTAAGAGACCTGAAGTAGAAACTTTCAAGTGATATAGATACTGTGAAGATGATTTCAGCAAGCTAACTTCATTCATGCTCCTGCTAGATGTTAGAGACCATTTTAGCAGTCTGCGAAAGGGCTATATTTGACATTCGAGTCACCCTATTCTAGGATTTTAAACTGTGATGTAAATTAGTCAGGAATCGGTCTTTCTTCCATTTTCTCTTTTCAAAATGTAATACACTTAAATGACAGAGATTAATTACTAAAGTAATTACTGTTGGAAAGCAAAAGGACAGTTGTATGAGACAGTCTCTCTCATGATGACCAAGTCTTTCTTGACAATTATGCTTAATTCCAACAATGATTATTCTGTGTGGCAAAATCTATCAGCACAAGGGCACACAAGCATTGATGCATTCTCACTCACTAGGAAATATGAGAATGAGGTAATTATATTTGACTGAGGCTCAGACGTTTTCATTCCCAGGGGCATCTCTAGGACCTTTTTTTTGGAGGAACACATATAATCTCCTCCCTTCCCTGTACTGAGAACCCCATTTATTCCACTTCTGCTGCTCCTTTAGTCAGAATTGAATAAAATTAGCCCTTTCTTATGTAGGCTACAACTCCTCTCTGTCTTGCACTTATGCACATACCACACACATACACATACACAGACTCATAGACATGTGAAAATTCCTGTCTTGATCTCTCAGTGTTTATGGGGTATGAAACTCGGCTGCATTGTTTCTAGCCAAAACAAGGAGGCTGTATTTCAAGTGACTAAAGATCTTGCTCTATTCACTAAATAGAGCAAACAATTCAATTATTTGGAAAAGAAGGTTATTAAATTATATAAGTTATTGCTGATTGATACTACTTTTTCACAGTACCCAAGTACCCAAACTCACTGTAAATGAACTGCAGCCACTTCTAAAGGGAAGATACTGTATGACATTCATATGGTTGGTGATATCTCTTTCAAATAGCTCAGCTAAAATTTACCAAATGGTCTCTTCCCTATAAAAAACGCACAGCCACCATCTCATTAGTCAGTGCTGAAATCCTTTACCCACAGTACTAGATGCCACCAATATGTCACCAAGGGCAGAGGATGTCATAGTCTTAAAACGAACAGTTCATTGTAAGTACTGATAGAAGGAAAATGAATGTACTGTACCATGCTTTCCTTTATTCCTCTGAGTTTCTGTCTTAACCAGACACAGCTGCACTTTAATAATCTTTGAAGTATATTGGGAAAAAATTTTCTATATAAGAGTGTGTGTGCCTAATTGTGTGTGTGTGCATGCGCGTGTGCATGTGGGGTGTGTGTGAGAGAGGGAGAGAGAAGAGGCTTCAGGCTCTAGTGCTTCCTTCCAGGTGTCTTCGTCTGCATGATTTCATCTGTGAACCATAATCAACTTCCTTAATGAAATACGTAATTAACATATTATAATTGTGGTAAAGATGATTTTGACAGAAATCATTTTCCATATCTAATACTATGCTAATTTAATCTGTTCCTCACTCCCCGACATGACCTTTAGTGATTAAGTTTCATGGCAGAATTGTTTTTTTTTTTTGGTGATGGATTGATTTATCCGCAGCAGTTGATACTCCTCTCCCTCCATGGCTGTCGTTTTTCTCTGTGTGTCTGCTATGAAAGGAGAAGACAATGATGAGTGGACATATGGGGAAAAGAAGTGAGGACCCACTATGGGGTTTTGTTCAGTGTGGGGTCCTGAAAGATGATTATGGGGAGTTTCAAGGCAGGAGGTGATTAGATTGGATACTGACACAACAAACTTCTCCCTCTGGTAAAAATGCCTGTAACATAAAAATACAGCTTGGTAGGCAAGAAGGAACCAAGAAAGATACATTAGATGGTGTTTATATATACCTAGAATGTTTATAGATGTTTAAATGTTAACTCTCTTTTCACCTCCAGGTGCTTTCAGGTGTAATCTCTAGGAACCATTTGAAAATGAAAGGCATGTCGGTGGCACTGTAGAGAAGACTTTGGTAGCACATTGCTGCCTCATGTCAAAGAGGCAATTTCCCAGTTGGCTCCTGAGAGCTGACACTGAGTGGATGCTGAAAGAGTGAGCACGTTTATCAGGCCAAGGTAGAAAGCTGATTCTAGACAGAATATTAGACTCCCAGTTTGCTTCCCTACTGAGATGATTTACTTCGGATGACAACGGGCAGAAAATAAAGAGGACGTCAGTTCGTCATGGGCACCCTCCAATTCTTTTTTCCGTAGAAGGGAAATGAGAGCTTTTCAGTGAACTACCTCAATCCTTGTGAAAAATCTGGGATCCATTTGTTCTGAGATATGGAGGCTATTTATTTTTTATGGGAAGGAGGCAGGCTGTAGATAATAATACAGAAGGTAAAGCTGGAATGTGTATTTTCATGCCACTGCAGCATTGTTCCTGAGTGTTTGGGCCAGTCTGCTTTGTAACTATTACTGGTCATTTGACTTATGAATTTAAGCTGCAACACAATGGATACTATTACCAAGAAGTATGTACCATCTTAGAATGGTGCTAATATTGCCTTCATCAATTAGTAGATGGTTGTCATGCTAACCTCCTGTCCACCTCCATTTACTCATGTCTTAGCCAAACTCTCTTTCCTTTACTGTTATATTTCTCTAGCTGACTTCCCTTCATGATCCAGGATCATGCACAAAACTGAGTAAACTGCTTTAAGTACAGTTTGCATTAGTGCACACAAAGAAGGACTTTTGCCTCCCTGCATCAGAGGTATAACATCTGCTATAGAGGCTGGCCAAAATCACACTCATGCTTTTTCACTGCTGTATGACACCATAGAATTTTGTCCATTGTTACCCAGGTATATACCTTTTAGCATTACCACTTGCAACTTTTTAAATGCCTTCTTCTACTTGGATATCTCTTTTGTTCTTGAGGTTATCATCTCCTGTACTTCACCTTGCATTACTTGGACATGATTTTCAAATTGATCTCATTTGCCGAATCCCAGAGGTTTGGGGATTTTTTTTGGGTGTTTTTTGGTTTGGTTTTTTTTTTTTTTAGTGTGTTTTTTTGTTTGTTTGAGGGGGGTTTCTTATTAATTATTTATTTTTTTAATCCAATCCTAACTTCTAGTACTTGTCCAGCTACATTACAAATTATAGCATGATCTGTGCATGATCAGTATTCTGCCACCTAATTAGATCTTTTCAATTATACAGAATGAAAAAGAAGTAGAAGAGTTGATGAATATGATGATGTTTATCTTAATGCAGCATTATTTGAGAAGCAAATTCCTAGTGAAGTCTTGGAAAATATCCTATAAAATACAATTTTTTATATAAATGCATTTAAGTTTTAGTAGAGCTTGGAATATTTAGCATTCAGTAGAACAAAGGGAAAAATGACAAGGGAAATCAAAGACTTCTTTATCTGGAAATATAGACTAGGACTGTTAAGCCCATAAAAGAGATGAAGCAGAGCCCAGTAAAATTGTGGGTGGCATGAGAAAGGTGCAAAGAAAACAGTTTGTTGCTTTTGACAATACAGAAACTAGACAGCAGCAAATAAAATGAATAGGTATGAGATTGAGAGTATGTATAAGGTGAATAAACTGAGAAGCACAAGTTATTCTGCTTGTTGGTGATGTTCAGATGACTTCCAAATATGACTAGGAAAAAAAACCTAGAAGAAATATCAGGATTATTTGATGTGATGACATAGCTTCTGGGTAAGATGGACTAATTTCAGAAAAGTAGACTAGAGAAAGTATTATTATATCTTCTTCTTCTTCTTTCTATATTTTGCCTATAGATAGGAGATTTTTCTGATTTTCAATATCAGGATTTTATTCCAGATCTTGTACTCCAATGATAGCAAAAACAGGTTTAAAAAAATTGCCCTAATATAAAAAAAAATTGAAAATAAATGCAGGAGTTACTGATTTCCTTTATAATCTGAGAGTTGAGGAAGTGTCATCATTACTAATTCTTAGGTCCATAGAATTATCAATGCACATTTTAAAATGAAGGATAACACACAGATTAACAATTCTCACTGCTTATGGACATTGTATTGTGGTCCTTACAATTTTCCTGTGACCCGCATCTGGGGTTTCTGAGGTGAAGGTTTAGGCCTTCGTTACTACAGTGTCTTATCTCTGCTCACCTTGCAGAGCACCAGTGCAGCAAGAACCTGAGTGTGGCAGATCAAGTGTGAGCTACATTTGGCAGATCTGCGTAGAGGACCTTGTATCTCAGCTACATGTGCAATAGTCCCTGCTGTAATTAGTGCATTTAAAGTCTCTTTCATTAGCATAGAAGTCCCATATACGTTTTGGTGTTATTTTGGTTAGTTTCCATTAATCTAGACTAAAAGTGTGGTATTAAACTAAATACTTTAATATAAATATTTCCCCTGAACTAGTTTACAGAAAAATCATGGTACTGAAAAATGACATATGATCTTCGTTTGCATTTGGCAGTTCAGTATTAACACATCAAAGAAACTGAGAATCACAGTTTTGGGCCCAGTTCTTAACTGGTAGACATTAACATTTGGTTTTGCTCTGGTTTCAGAAATAGATGACCAGTCCCAGGCTAACAGGACAAAGCAAAGTGCCTCAAATCTAATTTTATAGGCTATATTCAAGAGTATAAAATAAAAAGAAAAATCTGTTTGAAATTATTGCTGATGTGATTCAACATTGTGAACCTAAAAGACTCTTTGTTCTTTATCTTTGCAAATAAAATTTTCACTTTTTAATTAGTGCTGCTTCTTTGGGTTTATTTCAATATATATTTGTAAAGCTGGTAAAACTTATTTCAGTTGAAGAGGAAGGTTTGCATGGGAAATTGTGATAGAAGAATAGTGCCTTTTCTGTTTTCAACTAGATGCACTTTTAGCTGGATTATCTACATTCTGATCTTTTTGTACATACACTGTTTTAGCAGGTGAACCTATTTTCTTTAATTCCAAGGTAACATTTTTAGCAGGGAGGAAAAATTTCATTTTGCTGGAGACTACAATCCAGTTAACTTAGTTCACAGCAGATAAAAACTTGAAGGGCAATGGAAAGAGAGTCTACTGGTAGCTTGCAAATATACATATTTTGTATCATTTCCAGCTCTGGTTTCCCTGGGGAGGTTGCTGTGTGTGTTTTGCCCCCTTTCTGTACTAACAATTCTTCCCACAGTGCAATTTTCAACATATTCATATATTGCCTTGAACATCTTTGGATCACTTGGCAGGTCCTCAAATGTTCATGTGTGCTGAGAAAGTCATAGACACCTCAGTCAGGATTCTTCATAGACTTTTGAGCTGCAAGGCAATTTGTACATTTGGCATCCCATGGTGTCCATCCAATAATTCAGCCTAGCCAAGAAAATTAAATCTAAAATCAGTAATATGGAACTCTGTTATATATACGAGCAGCATGTCATGATTTTTCTGCCTTGAAAAGGCACTGTGGTGAGTCACTAGAGTTACATGGCGTCTCTAAGTGGGCTTTATGAAACAAGTAAGCAGGTTCTGAGGGAGTCATGGTTGCTATAAAATGAGTTTGAAAAGGAAATACAATAGTGGGAGTTATGGATCAGATTTTAAAAGGTTAGGTATCTAACATCTTTTGAAATCTGGCCCTGCATGCCTGTGTTTCTTCTGCATTTGTTGGGAAGCGGAGGAGGGGAATGAGGGGATAGTTAAAAATGTCAGCACAGGAAAGTTGCCAAGTTGGTCTGGATTTGTAATAGGCTTCTTCATACCTCTTTCGCCTTAGGGATTTTTTAATTTTATTTTTTTTTTAATTATATTGCACTGCTCTGTTTCTTGCTCTCATCAACTCATGTAATGTAACTTGCTATAGCATAACATAATGTTCAGCAATGAAATATTAAACAAATCCATCAACATTTTATTCTACTCCACTCCCTCCCCACCAAAAAACCAATATAGTTAAGAGGCAGGTAGAAGATGCTAATCTGGGAGTAAATAGATATCTCCATGATTAAGTAATGCAAAATAGAGTTTTACTATGACTGTAGACCATCCATCAAAATTGATCTGGCAGTTAGAGTGGAGGATTGACTACAGTTTCTTTCAGACCTTACAGAGAGGAGAAACACAGTTCATGTCATAACACTTTCTCTTCAAATTCTTCACCCTACCCAGAGACATGAATTCTGTAGCCATTGTGTGTGCCGGACTGTAGGGTAACATTTAAATATTAGTTCCATATGACTAGAGATGTGTCAATAATTCAAAAGATAGAGATGTGTCAAGAAGTAGTTGGCTGAATCAGCTAACTGCAATATTTGCTGACTCTTACAGCCGCATACAGTCCCTGAGCCACTTCCATTCAACACTTCAATTTTGTTGGTGTACTGATAAATTGACAACACATATGGTACTGCATCTAATTTGGAGATGAATTGTACTCATTTTCATTCCAGCTCAAACTCCATGCAGTATAACAATATTGTGCTTAAGCAAAGCAGCACGGTTACACCAAGGAACAAATACTTATTTTCAGCATGTTTCTCAATTTGCTGTGTGATTTTTCTCCTGGCAGATGCACCAATACACCTCCAGAAACAACTTCTTTTAGATTAAAAATCCTGGAATTAAACCAGATTTAGCTGGGGATAAAACTGGAACCTTGATATGTTTATCTGGGGTATTCATATATAGTTTAAAGGGATGCTACCAGGAAAAAAACCCCACAATTATCCACACAGTCGTATTTGGACTTATCATATGTCCAATTATTAAGGTCAGGATAGTTTTAAAGGGTTCATTTTCTTTTCCATTGCTATGGAGCCATGTCAGATCCTGAAAGATGGCCCAGATCGCTGTGATCAGTTTTAATTCCTGAATTTCATTCATGATCACTGTGGCTTTTTTCATACAATGTTGAACAGGAAAGGGTAAAAAAAGGAAAGGATTTCTAGAACTGTTTGAAAACTGTCATGCTATTCCTGTTCCTTGTGTTCACAAGTGTTCCTTGTGATGACAACAAGACTGGGTGGAGGTGGGCTGAGAATCAGGCCACAGAAGTACATATGCAATTCAGTTTCTTACTTGTGGCTTGAGGACTCCTCTTGGGTTTCACCACATCTTCATTCCTATACTTCTGTAGGTCCTCCAGACCTTGCACAGCCACAGATGATTTGGCAGAAGGGCAAAATGACTGATTGTCATCAATCATCTCTACTAAGTTTGGAAGTTTGAGCATTTGATGAAGAATCTGACACAATTCAGTTTATTCCCATAAGAAAGCTGCTTCCTTGTTGCAGCTTGAAGCTTTTCTTAATCTGAAGACAATTTCCACTGTTTTTGTCCCTTTTCAGCTTGCCACCCCTGACTGACCAATTTATAAATTTAGGTAGTACCAGTCAATGAAGTCATGAGCAGTTTTATCAACATCATTTTAAACCCAGATGCAAAACACAAATGGGACTTATCATTATGTTAAAAGACCCAGGCAAGACATTAATGAAATTGTGATGCTTGACAGACAGAGCTAAACCTGAATCTTCTCTGCCAAC
Organism: Nestor notabilis; assembly: GCF_000696875.1. Lineage (NCBI taxonomy): Eukaryota > Metazoa > Chordata > Aves > Psittaciformes > Psittacidae > Nestor > Nestor notabilis. The sequence continues at coordinate 5,600 of NW_009928303.1, read as the reverse complement.
ATAAACTGTGGAGTCATGTTTAATTTTATATACAATAATTTTTCTAGCTTTATAGTGAAGAATAACATCAGAAAGATTTTTGCACATTAGACATCTGTACAATTAATAATTAATTCTTTTTTTTTACAGGGGATGTTTACTGGAAAAAATTGCAAGCAAAGCCATGACACAGTTCCACATTCTCCATTAGTCCCAAGTAAATGAGAGAGAAGTCCTTAGTAGGGTTTCAATTAAAATGAGAGAATCAGTATCCTCAAAAAACAAAAACAAAAACAAACAAACAAAAAAAACCCACACCCCACAAAAACCCCAAAAAGCCAACCAACCAAAAAAAAAAAAAAAAACCCCACACAAAACCCAAACCCAAACCCTACCCCCAAAAAATCTGAAAAGTGGTATTCTTAAATTTGCACATTAGGAATTGTCAAAAGATTGAAATCACCCTGCTAGATTTACACTGAAGTGCCCTCCCCTTTCCCAGATGTTCTAATGCTGACTAGTGTTTATAGAAGATCAGGTGCTTTGGTGTCAATTATGTAAGGAGGGGTGACTCCCATATTTTGAGGCTTAGCAGAAAGATTATCATCATTTTACTTTGCAAAATACGACAATCTGAGATGCTCAAAATGTTTTCACAGCGAGATATTTTTCTGTCTGAGGAAAACCATTTTATCAAAAGTGATCCTTTCTGAAGGAAAATAACCAAAAAGAATTTAAAAAGCTCAGAATAAATGCTTCACTGATAGTTCGTTTTTCATTTGAGAAAGTAAAATGATTGCCAGATATCCTTACTTTTCCCAGGCATTCTTTCTACCCAATCGCCTGCCTGCATTGGTGGCCTCACACAGGTACATGACTCCTCTTCTGTTTTAAATGAACAAGGCTCTTATCCAAGTGAAGAACCTCCTTAAAAAATAGACTTTCTGCTGGGAGTTTCCACCATCTCATCTCACATCTCAGACTTGAGGAAAAATCTTCTGAAGAAATGGTTAGGAACAGCAGTAACAGCCCTGCTGCAGAGCTGAAGGCCTTTCTCTGAGGTTGGAGACGTGCACTTTTTAAAACAATACCGCAGTCTACTTGCAGACTTCAAGTAAGAAAGATATCTTTTAATTTCTGTTTTATTGTGTATCAAAGCTGAGACTCGTATGCAAGTCATATGCTCAGCATGGAGTAGTTTTCACATATAGACCATCTTAAGTACGTATTTTTTAGCACTTTCCTTTTTAAAAATAAAATCAAATAATAATAACGGGGTCTTTTCTTTCATCATGTTGGAAAGTTTATGTATTCTTACCCCCTCCTCCACAAGTCCTTCAGGGATTATTTAATTATGGTCTTGTAGAAAGCTCTGCTGTATGGGATTTGGGTTTATGGGAAGTTCAGTTTTGCCTTTTCTTTTCTTTTATTTCTGCCGAGGGTCTCTTATGCAACATTTGACTGTTTTATTTTTATGATTTAAAGCAATAAATTGTGTTTTAGAGAAAGAAAAGGAGACAAGGCTTTTTTGAATTTGCCTTTGTATTTCCTAGAGTACAGAATGCAAGCAATAATTTCTGGCTGTAACTTATATATATTTTTTTGAGGGGGTGGAGGAAGGAAATTACTACCTACTTTTTATATACATATATATTTTTTAACAAAGCAATAGGGATTTATATGGACACAATTGTTTAGAAAGTCCCAGAAGAATAATTCTGAGATGATGTGAAGTTACACACGTATGCAAGTCTCTCAAAAGTCCACATGGCCTAGAGTCTTCAGATTTTAAACAGCTTCTAACTGTTACACACATAAAAAAAAAAATGTTTAGAAAAATGACATATTTTTATTACCTTTATTTGACAATCTAATTGAGTCCCAGACCATGCATATATCAAAAAGCTGTTATCAGCAGTGGCTTAATGCAAGGGAAGGGCACCCATCCCTCCCCATCTCTTTTGCTTAGCCCCAGGGCTTGGCTTCTTCATGTGAAAGGTGTCTAAAGACAGAGAGAAATCTTTACCACACTGAATATAGTGAGAAAACAAATCTCTTCCCACCCACCACCGTATCAAAAATATTCTCTGCTATTCAGCGAAACAGTCTAGAATTATGAGTTGCCTTTGACAAACTCAGCCCATAAGGGCTTTGTCACATAAATCACACACTGTGTGACCCTAAAACATTTTTCTATTATTTAATATTTAACAAAGGATTTGCACAATGGTGACACCATGCCAATCTTAAACCCATTTAAATCTTTAACTAGCACGTTTTTAATTATGGGGTGAGTAGGTGAAATAGGCTCTGCAGAGCAACGCTTATTTTTCACCAAATAGATGCAATTTGAATACTTCTGTTCATAAGAATTGTTGACCATCTAAGTGTGGTAGCAGTAGGTAATTTACATACAGAGCACAACCAAATTATTATAAGCCAAATAGATGAAGTTTTTTTCTACTTCAAGAACTAGAGTATAATTCATATTAATGGTTGAATGGGTGCAGATAAAATAAGAGCCAACCCGAGCCTCTGAACTGAAATTGAACACAGCTAAAGCAAACCTTTTCACATGCAGACTAGTTGCTCTCATAGCAGAGAAGTTCATTTTTGGGTCACATATTGCCCTCAAACAACTGGGTTAGTTAAGGTCAGTCAGTCTATGGCCACTGACTGATAAAAGCATCCTGATAACCGAGGTAAGGAATATTTCTAGCACCGTATATCATGTCATGTGTACCCAGAACAATTTGGATGAATCCCCAACTCTATGTATTCTCCAAAAGCAGGAAAGGTCAAAAGTTTTCCTCTTGCTACAGGATACTCTGCTACTATATGTACATCAAATTAGATTGCACATGGGACAAGATATGGAGATGACTTGTGAACTTCTTTTATTTGACACATATTAAACAGCACACAACATGCAGAGGGCTGATAGATCCTGGGGTCAAAAATGAAGTTTAGATTCAGTTTTCCATTTTAACTACAGATAAACTTGGGGGGGGGGCGGCTGTTTGCTTTGCTTTGTTTTGTTCTTAATGCAGTATCAGTTCTATAACTTCAAGGAAAAGATCATTGCTGCATTTGGAAACAAATCTTTCCGTATACAGACAAGGTGAAAAAAAAATTCAACTCGAACAAAGCAATTTGCTTTTACAAAATCAAAGGTTTTCAGTGTTTTGGTTGTTTTTTTAAGATTTAATATATGTAAAATACAATTTAAATTTTAAATAATATTGAAGATAAAATTTTGCTGAAAAACAGTTTTGTCAAAACAAAAAATGGTTTCATTATAAAATACTAACATAATAATTTATAATTTTTCTTTCTAAAATGTTCTCAATAATTCCTTAATGAATAAATCAACAAATTTGCTAGAATTTGCAAAATATACATAAATTAAAATGTGTATTTTTATTGAGATGTCTTCTATGTAATGTTATTTTAGAAGATAAAGTTGCTCTATAAGGGCAATGTCTTTAATGATCTTTCTACTCAAGAGTCACAGTAGCCTGTAAGGCTACATTAGGAGGAGCTGCAAAACAGCTAGATTTAGCAGTTAAAAATATCTTTCTATGAAAGTGCTTATTACAGGCTTTGGGGTTTTGGTGGGGATTTTTGGTTGGTTTTGGTTTTGTTTGATTTTTTTTAGTTGACACCACTGTAGTAGTTATTAGAGGTTTGGATTTGGTTCTGGCTGACTGTATTTTATATCAAGCAACACCTTAAATCTGAATTGCCTTGTTATTTTCAGTAGGACTTTAAGTTGCCATAAAGCTGGAGTAATGAAGAAAAATCCTTAATAAACAATTTTCCATAGTTTTTAAAATAGCTGTTCAATCCCGATCCAGCTGTTTTATGTTGATATTACATAATAAAACAATTAAAAAGCTGGATTAACCTGCTTCTCATAGATTCTCTGAACACCGAGCTGTCTAAATTGGCATAAAGCCACTTACAAAGCTTTCTTTCCTGTCCATTGACAAGGAAGTTAGAAAGGCATATTTTTTTTTGCTAAAAACTAAACCCCAAAACATTATGTTTAAAACTGAAAAAGTTCTGAATTATATCGTCAATTTGTATTTCAGGATTATTAGGTTATCTGGGTATGCTGTGTTTTTCATTACTAATAATGTTGCTGCCTTTGGATGCTAACTATAATATAGGATTTTGGTCAGCTAGATCTTAATCAAATTCCTTTTGGTTTCATACAAGGTGAAGCTTTGCTGCCAGTGTCATCAAAGGCAAAACTCCCCTAACTTCAACCAGATTAGGATTTTTAACATCTCAGCTTCTGAATCAAGAAAAGGTAAACACTCATAAAGTGATGAAACAAGATTTGCAGACAGGTAGCTAGACTGTTGTCTTTTGTTTTGTTGCTTACTCTTTCAATTCCAAATTTTTAAATGTATCATATTTTTTTCTTTTTGCTTGCTTTTATAATTTTTAATACAGTTTTAATATAATGGATCAGAAAATACAATCTTTTGCACTCTTCTGTCATGATTTGAGAATGAGATTTTTCACATCTCTGTGTGTATGTGTGTCTGTCTGTTTATTCCAGTTATAAGTACTATATATGTAAGGATAGTCATTAGGAAAAATACAAACCAATGCCTGTGCCTTTCCCAGTGATCTAGGTTCATACTGGGAATACTAGTCCCTTGTGAATAAGGCTTCTATAAAGATTCAGCCAATAAGTGTTTAATACACATATTGACGAAGTTTTATAAGGTCTTGATTCATAAAAGACTAGCGTTAGCAGTATTGAACACTGTTCATGATTTGCATTCTAAATCACTCTGCAAATTGATGGCACTTATCTGAGAGGAAAGTTAAAAAGTTAAGTGTTGAGCATTCACTGCTCAGGAAAGTAACTGATTAAATACCAAACCAAACAGAACTATAAAAGGGATTTATGCTACTCAGAACATCTTGTCTAATTGGAAAAAAAAATATTTATGCAAAACTGTAGGAATGAATGTGTTTATGCTTTAAATTTATTTTTCAGTTGCATGATTCCTAGCATGCTTGCCATAGAAGTTTGGGATTCTGCAGATGATGCCCGCAGACACTGGGAAATATATGTGGATAAGTTATCTGCACTGTGTGATGCTCTTCAGGTATTTCATGTAATGGCTGTGGGACTTATTCAGATCAACTACCACAGACGCTTACTCTGAGAATCCTTCTACCAAGAGCAGTTCAGATTGCTGAGCATTTTGGGTTACCAAACCATCTTCCCTGTCCAGTTGGTAGAGAGATGTTACATCACATGCTGGGTAGTGTGTCTAACAGACTATGGCTATCCTAAAAATACCCATACACTCAGGAAGGTGGCAGCACTACCTGTTTTGATTGTGAATTGCAAAGGTTGAATTGTAGCAATACTGGTGTTGATATTTTGCAGAGAGCAGGTGGGACTGTCGTGGTTTAAGAAACTGTCATGGTTTAAGCCCAGCCAGTAACTTGGAACCACACAGCCGCTCACTCACTCGCTGCCTTCTTCTTCCCCCCGCTCCTGGAGGGATGGGGAGGAGAATCAAAAGAACGTAACTCCCATGGGTTGAGATAAGAGCAATCTAGTAAATAAGGTATAATACAAACCACTACTG
>NW_009928302.1:13154-28555 GCF_000696875.1 Nestor notabilis | reverse complement strand
GATCGGGTGATGCTTGTCCCGGCGGTGTCCTCTGGGCTGAGGGCTCCCGCTTCGAGATCGCCTGCGGATCATGGGCGGGAAGCTGTTGAAAGGTCCATGTGAGGGGGGGAGCGTGGTGACCCCTGCCCCTGGAGAGCCTCCGCAAGCTCGCGTGTTCGCAGCGTAGAGCAGGGCTGGAGGTGTTTCTGCGTGTGTGTAGTGCGCCAGGTTGGCTCCGAGCATCAGGTGTACAAGTCAGAGCGCTGCACTCGAAACACATGCCCCTGTGGTATTTAAATACAGGGTGATTATGGTATGTTCTTCAATAAAATACACCTTTTTCAAAGTTTTTGGGGTAGACATGTAATATTCACATATTTGAATGTCATAGAATCAGCTAGGTTGGAAAAGACAACTTTAAGATCATCAAGTCCAACCATTATCCCAGCATGCCAAGACCACCACTAAACCGTATCACTGGGGGCCTCATCTACATGGTTTTTGAACACTTCAGGGATGGTGATTCCACCACTGCCTTGGACAGCCTGTTCCAATGCCTGAGCACCCTCTCTGTGAAGAAACGTTTCCAAATATCCAATCTAAAACTCCCCTGGTGCTGCTTGAGGCCACTTCCTCTTGTCCTGTCGCTTATTTGGAGAAGAGACCCACCCCCACTTCACTATAACCTCCCTCAGGCAGTTGTAGAAAGTGATAAAAGTCCTCCCCGCACCTTCTCTTCTCCAGACTAAACAACCCCAGCTCCCTCAACCGTTCCACAACCTCATGTCTTGTGCCTGAAGTGTTAACCATGCTTATGATAGTGCACAAAGATTTGTTGATGGCTATTTTAACTGTCACGTATGAAATACAGTATTTGCTCACAAAGTAGGAGTGTGCAAGAGGGTGGTGATGAAACGGGAAGCTGTTGGAAGTGAAAGTCTAATTGCAGGCTTGGAAAGAATGAAGGTTGTTGGTACTTGAAAACTAATCTTTGATTTCTTTAGCAGAATCCCTGCAATATTCCTATTAAATCCTTTGGAGTTTTAATGTTGTTAGTCTTACTGCATGGTTTTAGGGGTTTACCTAAATAGGATGCGTAAAAGAGCTAATTAAAAACAGAGTATTTAAAAGCCAATAAAATGAAAATCCAGTGAAATATAAACACACTTAGTTATTTGTCAATATCAAGATTTACCAAAATAAAATGTATTTATTGTCCTTAAAATCATTGTAGTCATTAGCAAAATATGGTATTTGATACAGACATCTACAATTTCGGGATGTTTCCAGCGCTTTCAAGGACTGTGTACTTTTCTTTAGAATGGTTTTGAGTCTTACTGTGCCAACTTGTGCTAGAAAGTGATGTGCTGTTGACAGATGGCATCCAAACAGTTTTCACAATGGATTGCATGAGAAAATCAAGAGGCACCCTCTAGTGATGGTTATTTTCTTTTATAGAAGCTCATTTTCCAAGAATAAACTGAACAGCGCCACAGTAGTCTTGAGAGGAAAAATAGTTTCCCTGATGTGATGTTTTATTTTCTTAAGAATTTTGTTTTGTTACTTGTTCTTGTTGCTGCTTCTGAAATCTCTGTAATTCTGCTGTTTGTCTGATCAAGTGAAAAGTACTGCATGTGGTATTCTGAATAGACTATCATTGCTTTACTTAATTGTAGTATTATTTATCCATCTGATTTTTTTTAATTACATCTTAGATTTTGGGAGAGACTGCACCTTGAGCTGAAATATTTATGTGTCTGTCCAAAACTAAGTCATTCTGATGAATATTTATCTAGTTCTTGTTCTCTGTTTTGTCACTAATTCTTTACCTGTTCTTACTCCTACTGCATTCCTTGTTAGAAAAGACAAAATGCAAATAGGCTTTTTTATGCTTCATCTCTTAGTGTACTTGCTTATTCCTGTCTCTAGTATTCCTCTTGGTAAGGAATTGGCTATGGGATGCTTGCTTCTCTGTCTCATGCTAGTGATAACCACTTTGTGCCTTTTTTTTTTCTTTTGAAAGTTTCGAAATACAGTGAATGCTTCTTTTTACAAATACAGGTAGTAAATTGTGTAATTTGAAAAGATTAGGATTCTCCCAAATCTTTTGATGATTCTGAGTAGGATTGGTATTAGTAGGATTTATCTTCATGTATTTTTCTATTTCAAATGAGAGTGGACTAATGTCATGCCAGAAACTAGATTGCACTCTGACTTTGGTATAGTAGGTAGCCTTTAAATGTTTAGGTTGTATGTTCAACATACAGTATTTTCTGCTGCTAGTAAAGCTCTTGGAGTAATATTGAATCAGCCATAATGTGATATATGTTGTGTGACATTACCACTCCTAAGCCCTTACCCTTTGCTGTTTTATCTCCTTTTCATTAATTTAATGCCTTATCTAAACCTGAAATCACCTTTTACTTAGACTTTGGCAAACAATGTTCTTTCATATGCGCAGAGAACAAATCAGTGTTTGGCTCAAAGAACTGACAAGTGATATATTCTGTAAGTGGAGATAGATAACTGGAAAAACTTACCACCCTACAATGTCATGTGTAATTTATTATATAGTAAATATATATATTTACTAATGTATATTTATTTTTTTAAAAAAATGTGCCTGCACCACAAAGCGTGTGTATAAAAAGAGCTACAGTTTTCTCCTGATGAAAGGACCAGTGTGTTTTGTGTGGAATGATGAAACTCCTGTAAATAAAAGCTAGTTGTAAGAGTTAAGAAGGAAAAAATAAGATCTGAGGATTCCATGTTTAAGAAGGCATGTAAAGCATTTCTCTTTAAAATGTTAATATTGCATGTATCAATCAAAGTTAAAATTTCAGTAAGATCCTGAGAACTTCCAGGTGAGACTGAAGAGGTCTGTGCAGATGGGAAGGCAGTTATGTAGGTAGAATCAGTTTTGTTAATGGAGAAATGAATTAGGCCTTTCGAAAAGAAAAACACTTAAGTGATGACTTTCTAAGGTACTAGGTGTATAAAACTGTTTTCAGCTAAAACCAGACTTTTATAAAGAGGATAACCTTGAGTCTTGTACAGTGGAAGTGCAATCCAAGAGAGGGAGATGGGTACCTTATCAAAATACCATGTATGATGACCATAATTGTGTTTAATACATAAAACTGCTGGAAGCATTGCCATTTGCTTGCACATACCATCTATTTATATTGTACATTTAACATGTTTTTCGTTTGAGTTCATATGAGAGGATGGGTTGTAGGTATCCACTTCTTTGTGTTTCTGACTCCAAGATCATAGCTGTCTGTAAATAACTGGATAATTGTTTTTATAGAAAAGACTAATACTTACTGAGTCTGCCTGAAGAAATCATAGTCTAAGAGGATTTGGATATGTGGAGGATAAGGGGGAAGAATGCCATCAGTCCTTCAAAGGAAAAGGAGGTCCTGATAAGTTTGGTTATCAATGATGTGTTTACATTCAGTTTTATTTATGGAAGAAAGCCTGGGCTTTTTGGGAGCAACAATTCAAAGGGTGCAACAAACAATAATTCTCCTTTTCCATAATCTCATGATTACCCAAGTCTGTGTCCAAACCTGGTATTTACTATCAAAAAGTCTAAATATATGCTGCTAATTTAAAGCTGGGAATTGTGTGTTTCACAGGATCAGCAGAGAATACTTGATCCTGCAGCATGTAGAGTTTTGATGAGTTCTTGGGGTTGGAGCGTGGGTTGTGGGATTTTTTGTTAGTTTGTTTGAAATCAGCAGGGGTACAGCTCCAGTGATGGCCTCCAGACTTAACACTACTGATGACAATCCTTTCAGCTGGAGAGTTCAGCCAAATTTCACTCCATCTACTTACGTAGCCTGTGTTTCGTCAGTTTCTCTGTAAGGATGTTACAGGAAACAGTGCTAAACAACATGCACTGCTTTCACTTCATCCACTTATCCAGTTAGAGAAAGTTGTCTCATTGGTCAGGTAGAAGTTTTTCCCCTTCATAAATCAATGCTGATGACTCCGTTTTTGTCTTGTACTTAACATACTTGTCAGTGGTTCCTGGGATTATTTGCTCCATCACCTTCTTGGGCTCATCAAGATGAGGCTGACCAGCTTATAGTTCCCCATATTCCCCTCGAAGACAGGACTGATGTTTGCGCAGTTTCAGTACTCAGGAACCTCCCTTGTTCATCACCAAAGATAATGGAGAATGGTCTTGATGTGACATTGGCCAGCTCCCTCAGCTCTCATGGGAGCATCCCATTAAGACCCATAGATTTGCATATGCCCAGTTGGTTTAAATGTGGCTTTACTTGATCTTCCTTTATTGAGGGTAACTTTACTGCCTCAGGCTTTGCCACTGGTCTCTTGGGCCTGGTGTTCCTGATGGCAGTAAAAAAAGATTTGGATCTTTCCTGTATCCCTTTCTCACCCCCATGCAGCAGCCAGTAACCATTTTCCCTGCTCTTCCTTTTGGATCTAATACACCTGTAATATCCCACCTTGTTGGCCAAGGTGTATCACATCCATTGATAGATTCAAGTGCAGGTGGGCTCTGTCTTTCCTCAGCCCATCCCTGCGTAGTTGGACAGTGAGGTAGTTTTCCTCCCAGGCCACCTGTCCCTGTTTATCTCTCTTGCGAGTTTCGTTTAATGTGTGAGTTGAGTTAGTTCATCCATGTAGCCTCCTGTGAGTCCTGCTTGACTTCCTGAGTGTGGGGACAGACAACTGTTGATCTTGGAGGAGGCGATCTGTTGATTCCAGAGCAGTGGCACAAGTAGAGTCAAGAGTAGCTTGTGTGTGAAATGGGAAGTTACATTCTGATGCTGTCACTCATACATGGTGCAGAGTAAAATGTGTCTTACTCCCTTGATTGTACTAGATCTATAGCACAAAAACACTGCTGGAGAAACTGATAATTTGTCACTACAAAAAAGCAGGTAGTTTTAAGCTGAAAAAAGAAGTGAGTCTGTAAATTCTTCACCTGTAACTGTATCTTTATCCGTGTCACACGTATATCAAGATTTATGGCAAATCACCTTTCAAAATTAGATCTAGACAGCTCTGACAAACAGTTTATAAAATGCCAGGTAATTCTTTATGCATAGGAAAAAAAAAATGTGTATATATGCTTTACTTCAGGTGGTTCATAGTGTATAATGAAAGATAATCTTTACCATTACAGTTAAAGGCATTTAAAGGATAGTCTTTAAGGTCTGAATTCCAAAAAAGTGCTGCACTCCTTCACATTTTCTCATGTAAGCTCTTTCTGTTGGAACATGGGACTCTATGAGGTATATATGGTTTTATTTTACATAGTTTGAAACTTCTTTCAGAAAATGCCTGTTTTAAACATGTTACCATGTTTCTCTGTTTCAGAATTGCCACCAGTTCCTTCTACATCGAGGGCAGGCTCTGCAGAGTCTTCTGTTAGGGAACGAGTGAGAGAGAAACTAAAAGCAGCAAAGGTGAGAATCCTCCAGAAGTGCTGTTTGGTTGATTTTTAGTCTTATAAATACCACCCACTTAATTTTGCTTGCTTAGGGCTATGTATTTTTTCCTAAAGTGTATATTGAATTGTTTGTAATCATATAAAAGTTATCATTGATTTGTAATTCAAATGATAAAATCGTTAACAAGATGCTTTCATGTTTCTTACGCTATTTTGAAAGTAACAGGTTTACTTATATGTTTACTGTGCAGCTTAATGGGGGGTATTAACATCTAGGAGTGTAAAATCACTTAAGGTGATTATATAGTTAATAGAGTCTGTCCCTAACATAAACTCACATAAGTCTTTGAGTTCCTGGTAGTTACGGTAGCTTTGGTCTTCTGTATTTCTATTATAACTAAACAGGTTTTTTGTTTCCTTAGTCAAAAGCTGAAATTACTTTATTGCAAGAAGATCCCAGTCCTCGACCAAGGCGTTTAAAAAGCATCAAAGAAAGAAAAACGGAAGTCAGATTGGATAAAGTGGTAAGAAGGTGCACTGTATCTTGCTATTCTGATAATAAGAAGGTGAATTTGAACATGAAATAAAGACCACAAATAGTCTCGAAGAGATATTTAATCTATTTTAATGGGATCAAAATTATATTATTGTTTGAACTAGGTAACCAGGAAGGAACCTTTCTGATTATTGTCTTTAATGTTTAATTTTACCATTATTATTGCCTTTAACAATAATAATTCGCTTTCATTATAGTATAGACATAATGTGAAACCTCTGTCATTTACAGGTTTATGTTGCTTAAGATGCCTTGGAGTATTTAAGTTACTGTAACAGAAAGGACCACTGTATTAGAGCTTTGTATAAATTTGCACAGTGAAATTGCTGAAGTCTGGATATTAACTTCATGTCATTGTACTGTAGTGTATTTCCATGTTACTATTTTATATTCTTTTTTTATTTTTTTAGTATAAGCATGTTCTTTATTACAACTCAGGTATTCTTTAGAATTCACAAAGGGATTACTTGCCTATAGAAAATGCATTCCAAAGAATGTGCATGCCCAAGAAATAACAGCATGTAGCAGTAATATTTTTATCTTGATTTCCAAACAGTATGAATTAGCCTGGCTGAATTGCTTGTCTATGGGAGAATTACCTATTCATGTAGGTTGTGGGGAGGTTTTTGGCAATGTTTTCTTATAAAAAGTAATTGTTACAGCTTTCAGCTAAGTAGTATTGCTTTATTATGTTTGTATTAGGAAAATGTGGAAGTGATATGCTTATTCAAAGTTGTTTACTAATTTTATATAAAGTATATCTGAAACCTCCCCTGTGTTGCTTTTGTTTCCTGCACGCACTTTCTTGAAAAGGTAGAGGAGTATCACCCATGGAGTTTTAGAGTAGGCTAGTGATAATTGAGAAAGAACAAAACAAATAATGAAGTCTGTATTAAAGCACCCAAGCAATGGACGCCACCTTTTTTGAATACCAGATAGGTTTTTCCTAATTACACCGGGGCTATATGAGAAGCTGGACTTGGCTCGAGTCCTTTCTCCGATCAGCAGCGTGTGTCAGCAGCACCCGTGGCACCGCTTGTGCTGTCAGCCTCTCTTCTGTAGATGCGAAAATGCTGCATTTCTCCCCCTTGCGGAGATTAGCATGTGGTTGCTTGTGTTTGGGAGTGCAGAAACAATGATCCCCGCAGCGGCGAAAAAAGCTAACATTTATGCAGTGAGCCATTTCTTGATACTGTGCAGTCTGTTTCTTGACCCAAAGGAGAAAGGAGTTAAGTAATAATTAGATGTACCCTTTTAAAATAAACACTACATCAGTATAATTGTTACCACAGGGATTGTGTTTCTTTTTTGCTTTGTTAGTTGTTTTGGTTTGGGTTTGGTTTTTTTTTTCTGTGTAAATGCAATATCTAATCTCTGCATTCAGCTGTTTGTCTTTTTTATGGATCAGTAAATGTGTGCTCTAACTTACATGTATATTTTTATGCAGTCTGGTAATGAGAAATTCAGGGAGATGCAAGAGGATGAATCCCACTTACCATCAAAAATAAAGTTTCGTGATACTGTAAAAAAACTTAAGGAGAAGTCAACAGTAAGTACCAATTCCTTTATTTCAATAACTGATAAGGATTTAATTTAAATTTTATATGGCTTCATGATGCTGTTTTAAGCAGGAGGCAGAATTCAGTCTTAAGCAGTGGAGAAGGATTTCTTTAATTTAAAAATTCACAAACAGTATATGCCAGCAATTGAAGTATAAAAAGGGAACCTTCATAAAAGGTAAGAATGGCTTTGGGTCATTTGATTTAAAAAGAAGAAATCAAGTGAATCCATCTGGACACAATTACTGGAGATTGGAGGGAAAAAAATGTTTCTTCTGTTTAAATCCTTCTTATTGAATGCCACCAATTGGCAGTTAGAGCAATTTACAGATTAGTATATTGATATTTATTAGCCACAAAATGCTGTTATTAATTCTAATATTAGAGGATTTATCCTAACACTAAAGGGACCTGTCTCCTTCAGAGACAAAATACCATTAGAAATTTCTCTTCATACCATTCACCTGAATATCTGCAGTATGGCCAAAATTTAAACTTTGACATTTTTGATCTGCAAATTGTTTATGTTTAAAACAATAGATTGGTTAAAATTAAACCAGGTAACTTTCTGTAATAAAACATTGGAAGAAGTATTTAATAAAACTGTAGTATAGCACTAGAGAATGTTTCATGTATCATTTAAAAATTTCAGTCAGCTTCAGCATTTGTGTGAGTTCTCTTTGAGATAAAATAATAATTATCCTGTGGCAAGTGTTTATACGTGTTGTTGCTATTATTAATTGAAGGATATCTTTACTTGCTCTAAACCTCTTATAAATGTCCTATTAAAGTATCTTTGTCTTTTTTTCTTAGTACCAGAATGATCTTCCTTCTGCTGAAGAAGCATATAATTTCTTTACCTTCAATTTTGATGCTGAACCACAGAATGTGAAAGCTGAAGCCAGGAAAAGGAATGAATTAAATGAAGAAGAGGAGGTGGAAGAAGAATGTGTAGAAACCCAAGAGGGTGAACAAGAGGAGGATGAAACGGTGTGAGTTACAGAATAAATACTCATATTTTTATTTAGACTTCTTGAGTTAATTTTAGTAATCTAATACAAAGTGGCAACTTTTGTTTCCTTAAAATTTCTGAAGGTACACTTTCTAAAGCTCTCCATTTTAAGAAATAGACAAGCTAATAGAGATGTTTGCACTTAAACTATAGGATGAAGATGCACGCCTAGTTAAAGATGATTTTTTCATTATCGGGCAGACAGCTGAAGATTTTCTAGTAATGGAACCTGCTGATTGCGAAAACTACTCTGAGCAGCTGAAAAAGGAGAAAGAATTTCTCTTCATTCCCAGCATGCTAGCAGGTATGAAGATTGTGCTTATCCATTTTGCTCTTGGATTTTACATATCATAGCACCTTTTGATCTGCTGAACAATCTTGTATCAGTCTGTCTCTGGCAGTAGAGAGAGATTTAATTGCAATTCTCTGACACTGGTCATCCAGTCAAGTCTGAAAAGGTATGTCAAAATGGATTGACTAGGGACATGCACACCTCAGCGGGTCACCAGCTGGTACACTAGCAAGTGAACTTGGCACCTATCAGTTGATCTGGAGTAATTACCTTAGTGCTCTCTATTGTAATGGATGGCCTGTCATTCACTGGGGTTTAGCTGTTACATTATTTAACATGCAGCAGGTTAGTGGGTACACTCATTTAGGCACAAAGGGTGGCTCTGTACATTATAACTATTCCCTCGGCCACATCTGCAGGTTTTTTCCATGTATCAAGTTTGTCAAGAGTCATGTAAGTAACATACAGATTTTTGTGATTCATGGGGCCCTTTTCCCAAAGTCTGATTTTGTAAATTGGAAATAGTTAACACTGATCATGTCTCTGACCTTTTCACCCTATTCCCATAGGACTGTAAAGTCCTAAAAAATTATTTTAGAGTCTCATTTGATATTTAACATTTGAACTAGAAGAAACAGAAATTAGTCTCTTGGTGGTTTGTACCAGAATGGAATCATCACAGCTTGCAATGTGATGCTGAAATATTTACTGGGTGCCTTGTTCTTTTGTGTCTTGTAAGTTAATTCTGACTGCTTCCAGTGTGGTCTGCTGTGTTCTGATTTAGGGGATGGCTTTTATTGTAACCCGCAGTGTAATCCCTCCCTCTTTTGAGATTGCTTCTTGAAAAATACTGCGCCCATCCATACACACCAGTGCAATAATCCTGCAGCCAAGCTTTAAAGAATTCCACCTGCTGTTCTTGGGCTAACATGACTTTTCATGCATGTTCTGTAGTTTGTGTGATACTAGCTTAAGCAAACTCTTAATAGTAGTTGAGATTGGTCTTGGTTAAAGTTTCACTTTGTATGGGAAAGGCTTAGAAATATTTGTCTAGTCAGTTGTTGCTGCTATAAGGTTTTTACACTGTTATGCAAACAACCATTAAAAATAAACTTCACTATGTCATTTGAAATTTTCATTTGTGAGGAAGTGTTTAATTATCTGCTTAGAAGACTAGTGACAGTTTTCTGATAGATGTAAATTGAGACTCTGCCCTGATGAAGAAAAGGACTTGTTTTGGTTATATACTTACTTCTTTTTTCCTAGTTAGGAAAATATTTCTGACAGCGTGCTTAATATGCAGTGCCATTCGTTTTCAGAATGGCATAGCCTCTTAGAGAATTAATAAAGTAGAACTACAGTTATATTTTACATGCTTTTCTTTTTAATTTCTCATCAGTGCCTGCTTCTGAGAAGATGCCTAGAGACATGCAGCCTAGGTACCTTGAGGATGAAGGTCTTTATGTAGGTGAAAGGCCCTTTGTATCACAGTCTAATCAAAATATTTTAGAAAACAGAATACTCAGACAGGAGCAAGTAAGTCACATCTACCTTTTTAGTTGTCTTTAAAACTCTATTTATCAGTGGTTTATTTTGTTGTAGTTAAATAGGTCACGGTAATATGGGGCTTTCAGCTTTATAATATTTAGCAGTATGAAGACATCACGAATTTTTGTTTTTAGACATTTTGGATTTTTGTAGGAGTGTGTTTTCAGTGTATCCCAATAGCCAGAGCATCAGACTGGTGTCTTCCTGGCTCTGCTCGTAGCCTGCTGGGGAACAAGTCACTTCACTTGTCTGTGCCAGCCTTTACTTGCCACTACAATAGGGGTGATTATAATTTAGTTTTTTTATAAAATGCTGTAAGGGTTAGTGGTATGTAGAAAGACTTACGCAAGAGATGGGCACTGTTGTACTATTTACTAACAAAAGGAAGCAATATGGAATGGCTGGGTTTTGTGTCTACTAATGGTATGTATAAAAGAATAGACTTGTAGGGTTTTCTGATCAGACTGTAAAGGTAATTAAATATTAATATGGAGAGATTTTAGAATACCTTTAGATTTTTAAGAATGGCTTATGGAAACATGAGGGAAGATGGCTTGGATATATTTTATCCTGCCATATTATCCTCCTATACACAGTCAGGTTTGTGTAGATTTAAGCTACCCTGCAGGAGCTGTCCTTTCTATTTTACTATGATTTTATGAATTCTTCATGGGCTAGCAGAGGTACTTTTGCAAATCAGATTGGGAATATTTGGATCTAGAATTTATAACTGGATGGTTTCAACCCTGTTAGTTTTCTGGTTTGCTTCATTGTGTCACCACGGAAGTGTTTGGTTTTAGCATCAGCTTAAACTAGGTATGGGATTAAGAGGGGAGGTCCAGCAACTTTCAGCAGCTGCACTGGTTTAGTCAGTTCTTGAATTCAGGTCATGAGAGCAGAGGGGTGAACTAGGACAATGTTTAACATGTGACCCAATGGATAGCAGTTGGTGTGCAAGATGCTTACCTTATCTGCTTTCATAGATGCTGTTAAATTAGTTCAGGTTGTGGAGTAGAAGAGTTGAGACATGCTTAGATATAAAGAAATCCTTTACAGTGCGGGTGGTGAGACACTGGAACAGGTTGCCCGAAGAAGTGGTGAATGCTCCATCCCTGGCGGTGTTCAAGGCCAGGTTGGACGGAGTCTTGGGTGACATGGTTTAGTGCGAAGTGTCCCTGCCCATGGCAGGGGGGTTGGAACTAAATGATCTTAAGGTCCTTTCCAGCCCACACCATTCTATGATTCGAGCTGCCATTTAGCTATTGTGTAAAACATGAACATTAAATTTTTGTTATTTAAAAAAACAACATTTAAATAGTTGATGCAAGTGGTGATTTTTTTATTTTTTCCTTTTTTTTTGCTTTCAAATCTGTAACACTGTTGAAGGAGAAAAATCAGTATATTTGAAGTTTGAGCAAGCTCTTGGTCTTCTGATTTCAAAACTTACCTATAATATATTCGAAGATTTCATTTTGGCGTCTTAGAAGGGTTTTGGTTAATTCAGTCACAAACAATTTATAGTCACCTTTTATTCTGTAATTGTTTTTCATAAGAATTATAATTTTGCGAGTTATGCCTACATAAAGTAAGTAACAATATAAAATCATGTTTTTATTTGTAGGTTTTTGTGGTTTGGTGATGATGGTAAAATCTTAGCATTGCCTAATCCAATTAAACAGTCTTCTACAAGGCCTCCAATATTCTCATTGGAAGAGGGCATTGCACCAGAACTTGAAACAGTGTATGTAAAGGTAGGCATATTTTGTGTGGAAACCCAGTATCCCAGTTCTTCTGCACCAGCAACCCTGATGAACTATAGGATTTTGTGCCGAGAACCGTGAATACTGACTGCTTTTTGGGGTTCCACAACTGGGCTTTAAGTGTTACCTACTTCTTCAGGTATATTTCCCCTGTATTTTTCTGTTAAAATAATGCATGCAAAAGGATGAAGAGTTTAGCGGGTTAAACAGTAAAGTGACTGTCTATGACAAACTCCTTCAAGTCTATGAGTCACTAAGGTCTCTGTGAGGCATCCTTGGATATTCTCATGCCAAAGTAGGGTAGTTCCTATAGTAGTTTATCTAGAAAGCTTCTGTTGGTAGGAGCTGGTAGACATATCATGACAGAGGTGCTCTGCAGCTTAAGAACATTATTTTACAGTGATGAAGCTCCTCCAAAATAAGTCTTCATGTGCAGTTTGTGCATGTAGAAAGCAAATAATTTTGAGTTCTATTGCATCAATTCAGATCTTGTTTTGCTTTGCATTTTTTGTTTTTCCTTCAATCACAACATGCTTATCCTGGCAAACAGCAGATGCAGTGTGCAGTCAGTACAAATCAAAATAAGTTTCAATTAAAACCATTCACCAGGCTTTCAGCAAGCTTTAATTGTTCTGCTTGTTAGCACTCTATTACCCCCTTGGAAAAACTGACTTTTTTAGACTTTAAATTAGATTACTGTTTTGGGACACACAAGTGTTTCTGTCTGCTCTTGTTGATACAGATTTAATGTTGCCCTTTAATTGATGCTGCTTACAAAATAGAGGATGCATCCTGTATTTTGTAAGCATTACAAAGTCTCAGGATGCATCCATATCACAGATCTATGCAGGGTATTTCTGCATGCAGGAAGAGGTTGCTGCTTAGATCTTAGTAAAGATAGGCCAAGAGAGCTTATGTTTCAACCAGAACACAAGAAAACCATGTTTGACTGAATAGTGACATGTAAATACCCAAATCACTGTTGCAAGTAAATGATTAAGCTTGTAAGTAAGTAAGGTTAAGCCTGGGGGCCCCTTTATGGGCAGAAATATAGTTAAAGAGTAAGAATTTCAAAGCTGTCACTTTTATGACAGATTATGTCATATTAAACATTTTGATGAGAAACTGAATGTGGAAGGATCTGGTAGACTTAGGTGTGTTTTGTGGACATTTATACCAGCCCTATAAAAGAGCTGTGCAACAGCTGAATTCCCCTTTCAATAGCCCTTTTCTCAGTTCTTATGAAGGGGCTGCAGTGAACACTACAGAGCTAACAACTTCATCTTTTACAGTAGCAGAATATCTCTGATGAATCTCTTCTGAAAAATTCTACGAGCAGCAGCAGACAGACAGGAAGCACTGCTAATTCTTTTCTCATTTCACTAACCTGAGTTCACTAACTGGGCTGTTTATCGTAGACCTAAGTTATAAGAGGAAATAAAGTGATAGTAAGCAAACAGATAAAAAGAGAATTAGCAGGCTTTTCTTTTCCCAGCTCAGTGTCATTGTCTTAATTGTTCAGCAAAACCTATAGTACAGGTCGGTGACTTCTTATTTCAGCCTCATATGGGTTATCACAGTTCTGCTGTGTAGAACACCCATGGTGGTTTTATGCCACCCAGTTGTCACTAAAGCAAAGAGGTTACCACAGAAGCGTTTACAGTTGAAGACGCAGTAGTTACATGCAGGAAGTGCTAAATGGGTCATTTTCTGTCATAGAATCTCTTTGTAAAATTGTTCTGTTGGGGCTTGTAAATCCAATTTTTCTTTTTTAATTTCAGGCAGTAAAAATGACAGCTGCCAATCAGTATCTTCTTGGACCTGGAGATTTGCAGGGCCCGTTTCAATTGGATATTGATATTTCTGGACTGATATTCACCCATCATCCCTGTTTTAGCCGTGAGCATGTGTTGGCAGCTAAATTGGCTCAGTTATATGATCAGTATTTAGCAAGAAAACAGAAGAATCTTACCAAACTTCTCACAGATAAGGTATTTCTGTTCCATTGTCATAACTGATTAAGATAATGATGTGACAGTTTAAGCTAGAAGCTGGATTTTTTTCTTTGGAGTGATGAAATCTTATGTAATGAACGGTGTTCTGCCAGAAGGTAAAAACCAAAGTATTTCGCCTAGGTTGCTGTGTGTTTGGTGCAGAACTGCATTTTTTTAAGGTTATGAATTTCTTTGATCTTCTAGTTAAAATGAGCTCCATGCAGGTTCTGAGGTAAAGGGAATATAATTGTTAGAATACAATAACATGTAGTATTCCTTAGAGTATCCAGAATTATTTTCCTATCTCCCTTTATAAAACATGCTCTCTGTGCCCCAGATGGCATTAGCAGCTTTCCATGTACTCACTCTTTCTTTCACCATTTCTTGCAATGTCTTTTATACCAGTGAGTTTCATTTTGTAGTTGCCCTTACATGTTTTCAGCTGTGTGCTTCCAGCTCTCCAGTTACATTATCTCTCCAGTTTGGTAGATCTGTTTCAAAAATCTTTGCTCCTTAATTTCCTGCTGCTCTTCCTATTTTCTCTCTTCTCCTAGCCAGTCCTCTACATTCTCATTCTCCAGTCTTCACAGCCATGTGTATTTTTGCATTCTCCTAAACTAGGTGTCCGTTGTCCATGTAATCATCTGATGCCTATCTTCAAACCTTAGTTGAAGGGCTGGCCTCGTGTCTCCACAGTATGGCTTCAAAAGTCCATTTGAACTGTACCGTTGTTCTCAGTTCTGTCTCATCCTTACACCTTCTCTTCTTCCAGTTGTTACATGTAATACGTTACGCTTAAGTGCTTTGTTGCAAGGTACCCAGCTTCTTTAATGCAATCATCAAATCCCAATCCACTCATTTTTGTTGTTTATTGATTTTTCTAGGGTTACCTCTAGTGGCTTTTCCTTGTCCTCAGAAAATCTGTTATAAAAGTGGATTTTTATGGTTTGGGGGTTTTTTTGTTTTTTGTTTTTTTGTTTTTTTTTAACCCGTTAGATTCTTGAGCTTTCAGAATAATCCCTGGATAGTCTTTTCCCATTGTTTAGATCTGTCACAGTGATGAAGTCAGTATCTCCCTCCTACATCCAGGGATCCTAATTATAATTTGATCTTGAAGAATCAGCACCTCACAGACATGGCAAAACCCTGTGAATATAGAATCAAGACAAGTTTTCTCTTACGTAATAACTAGCTCTTTCATGTCAAGATGCATTACTCTGAATGCCTCATAAATGTCAAACTATCTGTTAATTGTGTGTTTAAGCTGCATGTT